>NC_092121.1:19527245-19564745 GCF_045679555.1 Salvelinus alpinus
GGGATGATGTCCCAGCTAAAAGGGAAGCAGAACTTCATTTATCTGAAGCTAAATAACATATAGCCAGCCTAGTGTGATAGAGAGGCCTTGTACACACTGACCTAAGAGCAGCAATACTGTTTTGTCTGTCGAGGGAATCTCTTGTACAAGGTTATCAAGACATCCTGAGGCTAAGTGTGCTGTGTTTTCCTGTCTGTTCCTTCCCCCTCTCCACTTCTTTCTCCATCTCTCTCACTCCATTTCTGTGTGTTTCCAATATCTCTTGCACAGGCATTGCACTCGCACACACACACACACACACACACACACACACACACACACACACACACACACACACACACACACACACACACACACACACACACACACACACACACACACACACACACACACACTCACCATCCAGAAGCTCTGTTTGGTGGCAACCTCAGGAGGGAGAGTCGACATCCTGTCCACTGAAACAGAAAAATAAAAAGTGAAATCATTTATGTTCTTCAACATTCTGTGCACCTCTCAACATACCTTTACACCACCCAGGTGGTCAGTTGAATACAATGATGGAAATCCATGAAGACCAGTTTGGTTTAGAAAGTCTGAGATAATTATTTTCCGACAAAGTAAAGTTTATTCAAGAGGTTGTTACATGTATAAATACAACTGGACAGATAGGATGATACACTGTAAAGGCCTTGCTGTGAATTTGACAGTAACTTACAGGCAGCTCAGTCATAAGTACAATTCTGTGTTTCATATTGTAGCATACCTACTGTAATTTAAATACGGTATCAAAGCAAGTACTCTTCAACTGTGAATTAATGAAATTCACTGAGGGGTGGGGTTTATATTTCACAGTATTTTTCTGTAATTACAAGGGATTGGTGCAAGCAGGTTGGCTGCTGCAGTATGCAAAGTGTTTACACATATTTGGTGTTTTATATCACGTGCACTTCTGGAGGCCTTAACAAAGCTTCCAAACTGGCTGCAACCACAGAGCAAAACAGACCAAGGACATGGCAAAATGCTCAACAAATTTAAGCTTTAACCTTTACTGCAGTGGGCTGAATCAGGGTCACACATGGTAGTCTTAAACAAATCTACTTTGAAACAAAAGTATACACCTCACACACATGGTTATGGGCTTAAAAACAAGAAGAAACCTGTACCATGTCCGTTATAGAGTTGAAATGTTTAAAACGTAAATCACAGAAGACTGAAATATAACAAAACTGTTTGACATAGAAACACTGTATTTTCATTGCATTAAAAAAACATCTTGATAAATTAGCATATTATGAAAAATATTGATAACATTCCACCCATTAGACCAGAGAGAGCACTTTTGTCATTGACTACAGGAGAGGGCTACAACTTGCTGCCACTCCAATCTGTCCCCTATACATTTTAAATTGATGAGGCACTGTAACCACATAGGAGTTAAATTGGTACAGCATTCTCACTCTCGGTGCAACAAATATAGCATCTTACAAGGCACACCTCAAAATATGGTAATGAGCCAGAAACAACAATACCATGCACCCACTAGTGGTCAAAACGTTTTTGGTGCTCCAAAGATACGGTATGGTACTGTACTCTGTGGTTTGGATTTACAATACCATTAGAAATACAGCAATTATTTCCCCGCCCACAAATTTGTTGTTGTTGATAATACCCCAAATTACCGTATAAATTACAGTTTTCCGTTACAGTGTAGAATTGGACAAATGTGTTGCAAAAGCAAAGTATAATTTCTACAGTGTACAGGGTAGATTGATAACTAGGTGAGAGGGAGTTATTCTGGCGTGGTACAGTATCAGTATAATACAGTAAAACAGATACTCAGAGGCCTGGCATTTAAGGCCCTGAGTCTACCAGCAAGGATGGAATGCCCTCTCCCACAATTCCCAGCTTTGAAACTTGAGCCATCCCAAAATAAACAGGGGGTAAAGATCAACCCACTGTCCCTGTCTCCCTACTCTCTCCCTCTCTGTGTCTCTGCTGATGGGCTTGTCTTCCCCTCTCGCCCTAGAGAAAACATAAATTCATAGACACACATGCAATACGCACACAACACACACACAAACTCACATGCTCCTGAATCTACAGACACGCACTCAGACAGACAGTGCCGGTTCCAGCGACATAAGAGGTTTCTTAGGGCCCTCGGCCGCTAGCGGGCACGACCCCCAAAAATATAATTGTCTAAACTTACTGTTGAGAGTAAGAATACACCAGGTACAATTTCAAAATGCAGTTGTACATCAGCAGTTTTTCTGCTGCAGAGGAGGCTTGTGGGAAGAGCTATAGGAGGACGTCCTCCTACAATGAGACCGTCCTCCTATAGCTTCTCCCACCAGCCTCCACTGTTCTCTTGTTATGTCAGTCACTGATAGTCACTCAATTAGCCATGTCAGCTAACAATTTGTTTAATAGGTAGTTAGTCTAGCCATCTATCTAAACACACAGGGCACGTGTCCAGAGGCCCTGAACTCCAGGGGGCCCCATTGATTTTGTTAGTCATTCTCATTAAGATATCATATTAACATGGCATATGTCATTACAAAATGTGTAGAATTGCAGGAAATGAGCTTTAAAACTGAAAAAAAAGGCTAGAGGCGGTCCTGCAGACAGACTCACATGCTCAGTGACACAAAATATAAACTAGAAAGACAAACCCACATGATCCTAAACAGCTTACATTAAAACCTCTCTCAAGGCATTTTACAGAAAATGTAACAAATCCCACTCTGTCACAAGACTAATCTTTCTCTGTCTGTTTTCTAGATATCTTTATCTCTCGCACCCTCAGTCAGACACACTATCAGATCCAGTGATTCTTCTGTATCTGCCTCTAATCATGGGTTATCACATGATTCTGTGTGGATCCTTTCTGTCTCGCTCGCTCGCTCGCTCTGTCTGTCTGTCTGTCTGTCTGTCTGTCTGTCTGTCTGTCTGTCTGTCTGTCTGTCTGTCTGTCTGTCTGTCTGTCTGTCTGTCTGTCTGTCTGTCTGTCTGTCTGTCTGTCTGTCTGTCTGTCTGTCTGTCTGTCTGTCTGTCTGTCTGTAGTGTCCCACTGTCTGCAGGAAGATGACACAACCCACAGGGTCTTTAGTTCCCTCTCACTACATGAGGCCAGATATATAATGAATCATTTCCTTCTTAACCTTTGACCCCTCTTCCTGTCCCCTCACTGAATCCTCTCCCTCTGGGCAGGGCTAAAGCATGCCGGGAATGTTTTAATATTTAACCTTTATTTTATTCAATCTTTATTTTAGCACGAGGAAGACCACGAGGAAGAACACAATGAAGAACTATCAATGGTTGCTTTCTTTGTTGATAATCTCTGAGAATGAGAGGTGTCCCTTCATTCCTTTGAGATGGACTGCTAAATTCACATATCCTCTGCGACTGCTAAACCAATGATTCGTTTTTCTAGTGAAGGACCCCGATCAGTACAGATAGTGATAAGAGCATACCAAATCAAGGTATTATTTGAATAATATCTCACTTGCCATCTACTGGCATAGATTTGACTTGATCACAGACCATGCCAAAAAATCTGAAATGCCTGTGTGCTGTCCAAGTCAAACTATTAGAAATCTCTGGAGGAGTCCAACACTTTTGCAATAGCCTACCCCAAGAGAGAGCAGAAAATGTAAATCTTCTGAAACTTATTGAAATGCTCAAGCCTGGCACATACTCCCACTGCCAACTCTCTCACCCCCTGTCTACCCTCTCTTCCCCCACCACAGTACCCATCACCCCCTCTGGCATACACTCTCTCTCCTCCCCCTGTCCCCCGTTTTGGCTGTCACACATGACTCAGTACATACACCCACGCATAGAGGAAATATATAGCAACAGATGAATGCATAATACAAAAATAGACTTGTACAGTAAACTATCAGTGTATCAGGTCTTAATGAAGTTTGAATTCAGCCAGAGAAATCTGAGGTTACAGTGAAATACATGGAAAAGTTTCTTACCTCTCACTCGTTCACTGCTGCTGGTGGCCTCACTGTTTTAACTTGCTCTTCTTTTCTGGGTTAAGTTTCTCTCCACCCTCCTCTCTCTCTCCCCGTCTGTCTCTCCCCTTAGCCTGCTCAGTTTTCTCCGTAGTTCTCTCCTCTCTCTTCCACTCCTTTTACCATGCTTTTGCTTCCTCTTCTTCCCTTTCTTTGGCCCACTGTCAGTGTCAGATGAGTTGGCTGTCTTTTTCCCCTCTCTCCTCCCTCACCCGCTTTCTCCGTTCCCTCTCTCTCTTCAAAACAGCTGCAGAAAACTAATTCTCTGGCTCTCTGTACCACACCACTGGACAGCACCCCTCCCACTTCTGCTCTCTTTCCCTCTTTCTCTTTCCTCCCCTCTCTCTCTCTCTCTCTCTCTCTCTCTCTCTCTCTCTCTCTCTCTCTCTCTCTCTCTCTCTCCATGGAGTGTTAATGAAGTGGGCAGTGTTTTTGGCTTTTACTGTGTATGTGTGCCTGTGGTCTGGGGTAGCAACCTTTGACTAGGACTGTTACAGAGCACTGTGTATGTGTGCTATATAAAGCCTAAGGTTTTGTCATATAACTGTATGCTGTTAAATACCACAACACAAGAATCACATATTATATAGTCAAAGATAAGAAGAACAAAATTCCACCCCCTATACGTCCCCCTTGCCACTCCTCTATACATTCCCCAAGGGTGTTTGGGGGTCTGCCACAGCTGGTGAGGACATCCAGTGTGTGAGTGTGTGTGCGTCTGAGTGTGTGTGTGAGAGAGAGAGAGAGAGAGAGAGAGAGAGAGAGAGAGAGAGAGAGAGAGAGAGAGAGAGAGAGAGAGAGAGAGAGAGAGAGAGAGAGAGAGAGAGAATGTGTGCTTTACTTTAAAGCTGGGGATCTCTGGAGATGAATAGGGGGCCATATTACCAACAGCAGTCACTCACATACCTTATGATCTCATGCCTAATGGTATGCTACAGTTCTCTGTTCTGCCTTGCCAGGACTTGTCGTTTAAAAAATGAGACAGTTGAGCTGCTGACACAGTGACTCTGCAATGCAGGCGTGGCATTCAAGCTCATGTTATTGTCATGGTTCAGTACTTTGACTAAATTTGAATTTAAACAGTTTTGATTACTATGTTAAATACTTGTTGCTCATCCCAAATGATTCTGAACCTAAAACATTGGGCTGTCATTGAGGGGAAATACAGTATTATCAATCCACACATTATGCTTCCAAAAGCAGAACCACTCACACAACGTTACCATTATACTGAAGTGTATTATACTGTGTATTATACTGAAGTGTATAATGGTAACTCTGGCAATAAAGTATCCTAATCACATGTTCTTTTTACCAATTAATCATGTATGCTTTGGCATGTATTGCCTCTCCAATGGTTATCTTATCCAAGACAAAATGTTGCAAGTAGTTAACAAATTAAATATGCATATAATACACTTTAAATACATTTAATTTCATAGTTCGACTTCAAGTTGTTAATTCTAAACAAGGTGATTGTATTTACTTAAGGCGCCTACGATAGGCAGCCAAAAAAATGGGGTCCTATTCTTTGGTCCTCCCAGAAATGACATATAAAACCGGCCATTTTGGTGGGTCAGCCTTTTCCTAAGGTTAAATTGGAGGGTCAGCACGTGGCTTGGTGAGTGTGAAGCTGGAAATTTTCGTCTCATTTGAATTAAACGATATAGCTAGATAGTTCCTTTCCTCAGCAGTCATGTTTTATTTAGTTAGACAGTAGACGAATTCCCTCGATGTGGCTAGCTAACGTTAGCAGCTTGCTAGCAAAGTAGGCTAATTGTAGAACGTCAGCAGGAAGCTCATGTTGGCTAAGTAGTTAGCTATAGCTACTTAAACGTTTGTATGGAACTTTCAATTTTTTATTTCGACTTGAGGCAAATCAAGTGTTAGGCTAAATCAAAACGAGATATATTTGCCAATACCCAAGAGGGTGAACCTTTCTATGGACACTGCTTAACTAGCAAGTTACCTGGGGCATTGCGGTGTCTGGCACGTTGTCTGAAACGTCTCCTATGATGTTTTGCACTGGGCTCTGAAACTCTGTGGCGAAAAAGTGCTCTCTGGCTCTGACAGGCCAGAGTCTGAGGATGCTCGCGTCTACTGTAGTTAGTCTTGTCTGCTTGATTGTCCGTTGCAGATATTGTCCTTATGGTAGTCTTTTTCTATTGTCCAAAGGTTACGAGGCTGTCAGAGAACAATCCACAAGGTGAGTCTGGTTTTCTTTCATATGTACTTTGTTTTCCTATGATGTTTTGCACTGGGCTCTGAATTTCTGTGGCGAAAAAGTGCTCTCTGGCTCTGACAGGCCTGAGTCTGAGGATAATGTTAGTCTGAGTCTTGTAGATTTTTATTAATGCACATTGATTATTGTCCTAATGGAACTTATTTTCCCCAAAGGTGACAAGGCTAAGTCGATACCAAACTACAAGGTGAGCTTTAAGTACTAATATTACTAAAATTGAATCCTTGTTTTAATGTCTTTCTCCTGTGACGTTTTGCACTGGGCTCTGAATATCTGTGGCGATAAGGTGCTCTCTGGCTCTGACAGGCTTGAGTCTGATCATTAATCCCATAGGATCCTTGTAGGTTGGGATGTAATTATTTTCAGACAGTTTTCTATCACTTTTTTCATGCAGATCTTGGACCTCCACAGAAGATGAGTGGTGATTAACATGGGGTGAGATATTCAATGGGTAACTTAAGGGCCTGTGTTTTGCACGAGGCGCTGTTTTACCTGCATTTCCAGCATTATCCAGCTGGTGTCACTTCAGTCCCTTTATTTGTTTCAATCAACCAGCTCACCAATTTATCAAAGCAATAAGGATTATTTCCCCAACATGATCAAGATTGCGAAACAATATCCCTTTTGCTAATAATTCTGTAGGTGTGGGAAGAATTGTTAATGCAAGGGCTGACTCATCAATGGAAATGTGCTGACCTAAGTGAGATTTTTTATTAATGTTCCTGATTGTTATGTAAGTCTGAAACATTAAAATATTTTGATCAGATACTCTGGGTCATGTCCTTTCTAACTTTACTGGTGAGCTCCCCCGTGCAAATGGTCAATTTATTTGTACATGGAATAAATGACCACTCAATTTTATTTCTGGATCTTTATTATAATTCTAATTTATTAATCTCTTAACATTTGACATTCATATATTTATGTTTATATGAATGTGCATACGTGTTTCACATTCTGTAAGTTACTGTTCATCTGCTCATACTTCTCATCAGTTTAAAATATTCTCTTAAACAAGATGGTGCATTCTATACAGCCAGATCCTTCCATCTCCTGACAGCGTAATTATACACCTCTTGAATCCTGCTATGAGATGGTGGTGAAAAACACTGCAAAACAAGTTTGTCACTGCCACATTTATCCAACACTAGTAAATGGTAAGGTTGTCATAGCAGCAGGAACAGGCATTCATACATTGTTGATATTCTAAGAGGAATGTGATAATGAACCCATTGCATAATGCAGTGACTGTAAACCAGCTGAACAGTACATAGTCTCTCACAGTGCAGCAGCTGTGTAGGGGGATTTCTGCAGGGAGTTGATGCCTGGAGGACATGCAGAACAGAGGTCTTCCATAGGGAATGGAGCGAGCGGTACAGAAAGCACTTCAGTTAAATAACATTGTACCTTCATTTGAAACATTATTTGGAAGACAGATTCTTTAGAACTTAAGGGTAAGATTTCTTACATCTTAAACCATAATTGGGATGAGCATTATTTACATCGTCCTTATTGCTATATCACCAGCATCGCAGACACAAACATCATTCCCCATCCTGAACTCTGCTCATGTAAGGCGGTCTACACAGGCAGCCCAATTCTGATATTTTTTCCACTAATTGGTCATTTGAAAAATCACATTTTTTTTCAGATCTGTCAAAAAAAACAAGTGAATTACTGCATTGTTCTGCCTGTGTAAACAGCTGAAGTGTGTAGCGTGTGGGCATAAGGACAAGGATCTGAAGGCCTCACATTCCTCCAGAGTGAGATGGAAAGCACTCATGCATGTAACCTGCCAATACCCTCCCACTGTGTTTTAGGACTCCAATATGGTGTCTAGTAGTAAATAGAGATAATGGAAGAGCCCTTATTTGATTTTAGTGATGGAGAAAAGAGATGTTCAACTGATAGCACCCAATCCAACTGTAAATGCAAGGTGAAAATAGGTTAATAGTATAATTCCTGTGAAATGACAAATCAGGGGTATTTAACCTTTCCTTGCTCAGGGACCCCCTCCCGGGCGACCCAGGGAGCCCCAAACGAGCGACCCAGGGAGCCCCTCCCGGGCAAATGGGTGACCCAGGGAGCCCCTCCCGGGCAAACGGGCGACCCAGGGACCCCATCATACATGAGACATTTTCTCATCAGGTGATTGACAATGGAAAGGGGAAGTAATCAACATTTAAAAATAGATTTGGTAGATCATTTGTCATTATTTTGAACTCCCCACATAATTGGAAGAGGAAGTGTGTAAACTAACACAGCCTATTACCTAGAAAGGTAATTTAAACACTTTCACTAAGAACAACTGTTTAGCTGGTTAAACAAAGGTTTGCCATGAGTTGCCAAAAATGTATGTCCAAGTCAAGAAATCTTTCCAGCAGCACTCGCCACACTGGAAACGTATACACGTGTGCTGTTTCAAGGCCTATGTCAGACACTCGTGTCATTATTGGCTTCAATGAGTGTAATTTGCTCTATATTAGGAGTTAAAGTTGACATAATTATAAAGAAGATATTCTCCACTGTAGGTATGTAATTCAAAATGTTTATTCTGTTATTGATAGCGATGTAAAAATCACGTTTTGTTTTGGGGGTTTTGCAGACCCCCGGTTGAATAGCCCTGACATAAATTCATGTTTAAATGAGTAGATAGATAAACAATGAAATATCAATAAATAAAATACTACTTTAATGATCCATAATGACTTGAAATGTACAAAATAGAAACATTTGATGTGAATAATTATATGCATCTTTTTCACAATACCATTTGTCTCGTGGCCATTTCCAGGGCACAATAGCTACATCTTGATCTGCATAAAATGTGAATAATGACAATGTAGTGAATCTAACTTTGGCTTCCACACAGTGAGGTTTAAAGTGATACGTATATTCACAGCTTTATACACAGACGCTGCCTCAACGTGAGAGGAAGCTTGGATGGCAGAGGAATTCTTGCATAAAAATATAATTTAGGGCTAGATTCAACCCAGAACGCGGAATATCCTAGTTATAGCGCAATTGACATTGAGAGGTCATTTCCAATTGAGCCGACAAATGCAGTGTTTACTGTGAATGCAGTCTCTGCGAATGCGGGAACATTGTCTTTAAATGCCAATCGTGCTATAACGCGGGTCTTCCACCCTCTGGATTGAATCTAGGCCTCAATGTCAATCTGAAGCATACATCAGTGAAACCTTAATTTCAAAATATTATACTAAAACAAGAGGGCAAAGGAAATGTGATGTTTTTATGACTAGACAAAAGCCTTGATATGTAAAGCATTTTGTACATCAAAAGAAATAAATATTTTTTCTGTATTTTTGGAAGTAACAATATAGTTTTATATTTATATACATTTTAAATTGTTAGACACCATGGTGTCATACTTTGACCTACAGTCATGAATCTCATGATAACAATTTTATAGGATTATATCGACTAACACTACTGGCAAAATTATGAAAATACATTGCCTAAAATGCAAGAGCGCCACCTCAGCCATGAAAGGCAGAACGGGGAACTGCACCTTATAACAGTAAGGACGATGATAGTAATGATAATAGTAACAATAATTCTCTTCATATCAATAGCAGTATTCCAGACCCATTTTAAGTTAAAAAATTGTTGTAAGAACAATTGTAGTATTAAAACAGAACATATCTCCTCCCACTCATTTGGGCCTCAGTTCATGTTCTCATGCTTCTGGAGAAAGAGTTTCTGGAAGGAGTGGGGGGATTGGGTGGGAAAGAGGAAGATTTGGCAGTTTGTTTCTCTTTCCCTCCCCTCTCCTTTTCAGTCTCCTTGCACAGAGAACTTTAGAACGGTTGAATAGCAGTTGCTTCGATGCTTCGAAAGTCTTTCGTATAAATGGAGTCAATCTTCAATGAGATACTGTTTATGTCACGTATTCCCTCCATCTCTGAAATCACAGTCCCTTTTAGTATCAGATACATCTTGGATCCAAACAAATATATTTAAGGTGTCCCATTAATACTAACACAAACTCTGTGTGTGTGTGAGAGAATGTGAATATGTGTGTACATTACATACATGAGCATTTGTAAGTGTGCATTTCTATATTGGTCAGTATAGTGATCTGTGTTATTGAGTGAGAGGATGTACATGTCTGTGTGTTTATTTCTATGCTGTTGGTCTGGGCACTTATTTTTGCTACAGAATTGTAATACAGTGACCAGTCTGTATATAATATGCCGTTATAAGACTTAAGATGATAAAGAAGCTATAGAGAAATAGAATGTGTTTACAGGTCCTTATCGAAGGGCCTTCAGTGAGCATGGAGCCATCCCATTGGTGAGGTAAAAACTGACAACCAATCACACACAGTCATACAGACAGGTTTCCTCCAGACACAGCCACTACAGTCAAGTGAGGATTTACCCGTCAAGCTCTTTCCAACAGGGGACCAGTCATATCATTCAGTCCAACAGGTAGGGGCTCCGCTACGACATTACCCAAGACATGCATGTAGGCTGCCACCTTGTCTCATTCATGCCCATATTCTGAACTACAGAATATGGACATGAATATTCATGCCAATAAATTGCTCCAGCAATGACATTCACTCAGACAAAGAGCTTAACATTTCTATTCACTCACACAGGTTTTCATTGACTGCACTCCACTAACTGTAAGGGGAGTCTACTGAAACTGAACACATCTGAACAGCCAGCTATGGAGCCAACAACAGTCAAGCAAGACAGCTACTGTACCTAATCCTTACCCTAGGGTAGAGAGGAGGAGCTAGACAGCTAACTAACACTAGGGTAGAGAGGAGGAGCTAGACAGCTAACTAACCCTAGGGTAGAGAGGAGGAGCTAGACAGCTAACTAACCCTAGGGTAGAGAGGAGGAGCTAGACAGCTAACTAACCCTAGGGTAGAGAGGAGGAGCTAGACAGCTAACTAACCCTAGGGTAGAGAGGAGGAGCTAGACAGCTAACTAACCCTAGGGTAGAGAGGAGGAGCTAGGCAGCTAACTAACCCTAACCCTTGGGTAGAGAGGAGGAGCTACCTAACCCTAACCCTTGGGTAGAGAGGAGGAGCTAGATAGCTAACTAACCCTAGGGTAGAGAGGAGGAGCTACCTAACCCTAACCCTTGGGTAGAGAGGAGGAGCTACCTAACCCTAACCCTTGGGTAGAGAGGAGGAGCTAGACAGCTAACTTACCCTAGGGTAGAGAGGAGGAGCTACCTAACCCTAACCCTTGGGTAGAGAGGAGGAGCTACCTAACCCTAACCCTTGGGTAGAGAGGAGGAGCTAGACAGCTAACTTACCCTAGGGTAGAGAGGAGGAGCTACCTAACCCTAACCCTTGGGTAGAGAGGAGGAGCTAGACAGCTAACTTACCCTAGGGTAGAGAGGAGGAGCTAGACAGCTAACTAACCCTTGGGTAGAGAGGAGGAGCTACCTAACCCTAGGGTAGAGAGGAGGAACTAGAGCTACCCAGAGAAGACAGGAGGAGAAAGCACTAACTAGTGTTAATAATGAGGACAATCCTTGTTCTCTCTTTCCCCGACAACACTAGGAACTGCTCAGATGAAAAAGCTAAACAACATTTGATTGTTTCTCTCAATATTTTGGGCAAAATTTTGTCACTATTTTACTCCTATTGTTATTTGTTGCCTCAATCTACATTCAGTCATTCCATCCTCGTAGTGTTTGTGTGTGTATGTGTGTTGACATTAGAGTCAGTGCTTGTGTGTGTTACTGTATTTGTGTGCATGTGAGTGTATCTATGTGAGTCAGCTACCAGGCCCTGAGTACCAGGCATTGGTCAGCCCTTTTTCCATCCCTCATTTCCCCTCTCTTTTCCTGATTGGTCCTCCCTCTGGGTGAAATCAGGTCCTCTGCTTTTGTTGTATGAATCCATCATGGATAGCAGCAGTTGTGGCCTCTCTCTCTCCTGTTCCCTCACTGACTCCATCCCCCCTCCTTTCTCTTTCTCTTCTCAGCTCCGACTCCCATCATCCCTTCTTCCTCGTGGTGACAGAGCAGAAATGGGAAAAGGAGAGCTGGAGAGCCTTGGGAAAGAAAAGAGAGATGAAAGTCATAATGTTTTGTTTGTTTGAGCCAGTAATGGACGCTTTAACAAGAGTAAGAGCTGCCCCAGTGCCATACTATCTGAATAACACATTCATGAATTTTGAGCCTGATTTCAATTCAAGAGACGAGAGAGACAGGAGAGAGAGAGGGGAGAGAGAGGATAGAGACAAGAGAGACAGAAGAGAGAGGTGAGAGAGGACAGAGACAGAGGAGATAGAGAGGATAGAGACAGGAGAGGGGGATAGGCAGAGGTTTACAACCTGGCATAGGATTTGTTTTATCTTTGTTTATTTTACAAGACAGGCCTATCTCTGTACTCTTATCCTCTCACCCTGCTCCCTCTCACCTATCCATCGCTCTTCCCCTTACCTGTCAGTCACTCTCTTCAGAGCACGTTCGATGTTCATGCGGTGTCCGACGCGCGTCACCCCCAGGTCCAGATAGTCCTCCTTGGTGAGGGAGGGCAGGTGAGTGCCGTCGATCTCGTTGTCCAGGAAATGCTCCCTGTGCTCGCCCAGGTTCAGGTATCCCAGCCAATCAGCCACGTCGTATTTGGTCCAATAAGGCAGTGGCTTGGAGGCAAAGGGCTTGGAGGGGGATGGGGGAGGGAGGTGGGGGTAGCTCAGGCAGGGGGGAGCGGGGAGAGGGTGAAGGGGAGGGGATGAGCTACCAGATAAAAAGTGGGTGGGGGAGAGGGAGCGAGAAACCAACAGGGAGGCGTTTGGGGGAGGAGGGGCGCCAGAGGGGGCGAAGAGAGGAGGGGAGGGGGAGAAGTAGGGGTCCCCCATGTGGTTAGCGGGCGAGGGCGGGGTCATAGAGCCACGGAGCTCGTAGAGGCTGCTGTAGAGGGGTGTGGTGGGGAGGAGGGGGAGGGAGGAGGGGCGGGGTGGACCCAGTTTGGGCCTCTCTGAGGGGGAGATGAGGGGACTGGGAGCTCTCCTACGCTGCAGGTGGTGGGACTCTGCCTTCCTGGACTCTCTACTTGGAATGAACTGGAACTCCAGGGCTTTGGTGCGATACACAGGCCGGTGTTTAGGGGAGGTGGGATAAGGGGAGTAGGTGGGGGAGGACAGGGGGGAGTGGGAGCGTGGAGGGGGCTGTACGGCAGCCACAGGGGGCTGGGGGGACGGGGGACGGTTCCAGTTGGGGTACTGGGAGGAAGGGGTGGGGGACAGGGACAGGGCGGGCTGGGAGTGGTGGATAGGGGAGGGGGACAGGGAACGAACTGGGGGGGGGCTCAGGGCCTTGGCGGAGTCTTCTGAAAACCTAGGGACAGAAAAGAAGGAATGACAATGACACATACTGTACCTACGGTACATAGAGGGATTATTCATAACACGTTACCCAACCTCACCACCACTATTCATAACACGTTACCCAACCTCACCACCACTATTCATAACACGTTACCCAACCTCACCACCACTATTCATAACACGTTACCCAACCTCACCACCACTATTCATAACACGTTACCCAACCTCACCACCACTATTCATAACACATTACCCAACCTCACCACCACTATTCATAACACGTTACCCAACCTCACCACCACTATTCATAACACATTACCCAACCTCACCACCACTATTCATAACACGTTACCCAACCTCACCACCACTATTCATAACACGTTACCCAACCTCGCCACCACTATTCATAACACGTTACCCAACCTCACCACCACTATTCATAACACGTTACCCAACCTCACCACCACTATTCATAACACGTTACCCAACCTCACCACCACTATTCATAACACATTACCCAACCTCACCACCACTATTCATAACACATTACCCAACCTCACCACCACTATTCATAACACGTTACCCAACCTCACCACCACTATTCATAACACGTTACCCAACCTCACCACCACTATTCATAACACGTTACCCAACCTCACCACCACTATTCATAACACCTTACCCAACCTCACCACCACTATTCATAACACGTTACCCAACCTCACCACCACTATTCATAACACGTTACCCAACCTCACCACCACTATTCATAACACGTTACCCAACCTCGCCACCACTATTCATAACACGTTACCCAACCTCACCACCACTATTCATAACACGTTACCCAACCTCACCACCACTATTCATAACACATTACCCAACCTCACCACCACTATTCATAACACGTTACCCAACCTCACCACCACTATTCATAACACGTTACCCAACCTCACCACCACTATTCATAACACGTTACCCAACCTCACCACCACTATTCATAACACGTTACCCAACCTCGCCACCACTATTCATAACACGTTACCCAACCTCACCACCACTATTCATAACACGTTACCCAACCTCACCACCACTATTCATAACACGTTACCCAACCTCACCACCACTATTCATAACACGTTACCCAACCTCACCACCACTATTCATAACACGTTACCCAACCTCACCACCACTATTCATAACACGTTACCCAACCTCACCACCACTATTCATAACACGTTACCCAACCTCACCACCACTATTCATAACACGTTACCCAACCTCACCACCACTATTCATAACACGTTACCCAACCTCACCACCACTATTCATAACACGTTACCCAACCTCACCACCACTATTCATAACACGTTACCCAACCTCACCACCACTATTCATAACACCTTACCCAACCTCACCACCACTATTCATAACACATTACCCAACCTCACCACCACTATTCATAACACGTTAACCAACCTCACCACCACTATTCATAACACGTTACCCAACCTCACCACCACTATTCATAACACGTTAACCTCACCACCACTATTCATAACACATTACCCAACCTCACCACCACTATTCATAACACGTTACCCAACCTCACCACCACTATTCATAACACATTACCCAACCTCACCACCACTATTCATAACACATTACCCAACCTCACCACCACTATTCATAACACGTTACCCAACCTCACCACCACTATTCATAACACGTTACCCAACCTCACCACCACTATTCATAACACGTTACCCAACCTCACCACCACTATTCATAACACGTTACCCAACCTCACCACCACTATTCATAACACGTTACCCAACCTCACCACCACTATTCATAACACGTTACCCAACCTCACCACCACTATTCATAACACGTTACCCAACCTCACCACCACTATTCATAACACGTTACCCAATCTCACCACCACTATTCATAACACGTTACCCAACCTCACCACCACTATTCATAACACGTTACCCAACCTCACCACCACTATTCATAACACGTTACCCAACCTCACCACCACTATTCATAACACGTTACCCAACCTCACCACCACTATTCATAACACGTTACCCAACCTCACCACCACTATTCATAACACGTTACCCAACCTCACCACCACTATTCATAACACGTTAACCAACCTCACCACCACTATTCATAACACGTTACCCAACCTCACCACCACTATTCATAACACGTTAACCTCACCACCACTATTCATAACACGTTACCCAACCTCACCACCACTATTCATAACACGTTACCCAACCTCACCACCACTATTCATAACACGTTACCCAACCTCACCACCACTATTCATAACACGTTACCCAACCTCACCACCACTATTCATAACACGTTACCCAACCTCACCACCACTATTCATAACACATTACCCAACCTCACCACCACTATTCATAACACGTTACCCAACCTCACCACCACTATTCATAACACGTTACCCAACCTCACCACCGCTATTCATAACACGTTACCCAACCTCACCACCGCTATTCATAACACGTTACCCAACCTCACCACCGCTATTCATAACACGTTACCCAACCTCACCACCACTATTCATAACACGTTACCCAACCTCACCACCGCTATTCATAACACGTTACCCAACCTCACCACCACTATTCATAACACGTTACCCAACCTCACCACCCCTATTCATAACACGTTACCCAACCTCACCACCACTATTCATAACACGTTACCCAACCTCACCACCACTATTCATAACACGTTACCCAACCTCACCACCACTATTAATAACACGTTACCCAACCTCACCACCACTATTCATAACACGTTACCCAACCTCACCACCGCTATTCATAACACGTTACCCAACCTCACCACCACTATTCATAACACGTTACCCAACCTCACCACCTCTATTCATAACACGTTACCCAACCTCACCACCACTATTCATAACACGTTACCCAACCTCACCACCACTATTCATAACACGTTACCCAACCTCACCACCACTATTCATAACACGTTACCCAACCTCGCCACCACTATTCATAACACGTTACCCAACCTCACCACCACTATTCATAACACGTTACCCAACCTCACCACCACTATTCATAACACATTACCCAACCTCACCACCACTATTCATAACACGTTACCCAACCTCACCACCACTATTCATAACACGTTACCCAACCTCACCACCACTATTCATAACACGTTACCCAACCTCACCACCACTATTCATAACACGTTACCCAACCTCGCCACCACTATTCATAACACGTTACTCAACCTCACCACCACTATTCATAACACGTTACCCAACCTCACCACCACTATTCATAACACGTTACCCAACCTCACCACCACTATTCATAACACGTTACCCAACCTCACCACCACTATTCATAACACGTTACCCAACCTCACCACCACTATTCATAACACGTTACCCAACCTCACCACCACTATTCATAACACGTTACCCAACCTCACCACCACTATTCATAACACGTTACCCAACCTCACCACCACTATTCATAACACGTTACCCAACCTCACCACCACTATTCATAACACGTTACCCAACCTCACCACCACTATTCATAACACGTTACCCAACCTCACCACCACTATTCATAACACCTTACCCAACCTCACCACCACTATTCATAACACATTACCCAACCTCACCACCACTATTCATAACACGTTAACCAACCTCACCACCACTATTCATAACACGTTACCCAACCTCACCACCACTATTCATAACACGTTAACCTCACCACCACTATTCATAACACATTACCCAACCTCACCACCACTATTCATAACACGTTACCCAACCTCACCACCACTATTCATAACACATTACCCAACCTCACCACCACTATTCATAACACATTACCCAACCTCACCACCACTATTCATAACACGTTACCCAACCTCACCACCACTATTCATAACACGTTACCCAACCTCACCACCACTATTCATAACACGTTACCCAACCTCACCACCACTATTCATAACACGTTACCCAACCTCACCACCACTATTCATAACACGTTACCCAACCTCACCACCACTATTCATAACACGTTACCCAACCTCACCACCACTATTCATAACACGTTACCCAACCTCACCACCACTATTCATAACACGTTACCCAATCTCACCACCACTATTCATAACACGTTACCCAACCTCACCACCACTATTCATAACACGTTACCCAACCTCACCACCACTATTCATAACACGTTACCCAACCTCACCACCACTATTCATAACACGTTACCCAACCTCACCACCACTATTCATAACACGTTACCCAACCTCACCACCACTATTCATAACACGTTACCCAACCTCACCACCACTATTCATAACACGTTAACCAACCTCACCACCACTATTCATAACACGTTACCCAACCTCACCACCACTATTCATAACACATTACCCAACCTCACCACCACTATTCATAACACGTTACCCAACCTCACCACCACTATTCATAACACGTTACCCAACCTCACCACCACTATTCATAACACGTTACCCAACCTCACCACCACTATTCATAACACGTTACCCAACCTCACCACCACTATTCATAACACGTTACCCAACCTCACCACCACTATTCATAACACGTTACCCAACCTCACCACCACTATTCATAACACATTACCCAACCTCACCACCACTATTCATAACACGTTACCCAACCTCACCACCGCTATTCATAACACGTTACCCAACCTCACCACCACTATTCATAACACGTTACCCAACCTCACCACCGCTATTCATAACACGTTACCCAACCTCACCACCACTATTCATAACACGTTACCCAACCTCACCACCACTATTCATAACACGTTACCCAACCTCACCACCACTATTCATAACACGTTACCCAACCTCACCACCACTATTCATAACACGTTACCCAACCTCACCACCACTATTCATAACACGTTACCCAACCTCACCACCACTATTCATAACACGTTACCCAACCTCACCACCACTATTAATAACACGTTACCCAACCTCACCACCACTATTCATAACACGTTACCCAACCTCACCACCGCTATTCATAACACGTTACCCAACCTCACCACCACTATTCATAACACGTTACCCAACCTCACCACCTCTATTCATAACACGTTACCCAACCTCACCACCACTATTCATAACACGTTACCCAACCTCACCACCACTATTCATAACACATTACCCAACCTCACCACCACTATTCATAACACGTTACCCAACCTCACCACCACTATTCATAACACGTTACCCAACCTCACCACCACTATTCATAACACGTTACCCAACCTCACCACCACTATTCATAACACGTTACCCAATCTCACCACCACTATTCATAACACGTTACCCAACCTCACCACCACTATTCATAACACGTTACCCAACCTCACCACCACTATTCATAACACGTTACCCAACCTCACCACCACTATTCATAACACGTTACCCAACCTCACCACCACTATTCATAACACGTTACCCAACCTCACCACCACTATTCATAACACGTTACCCAACCTCACCACCACTATTCGTAACACCTTACCCAACCTCACCACCACTATTCATAACACGTTACCCAACCTCACCACCACTATTCATAACACGTTATCCAACCTCACCACCACTATTCATAACACATTACCCAACCTCACCACCACTATTCATAACACGTTACCCAACCTCACCACCACTATTCATAACACGTTACCCAACCTCACCACCACTATTCATAACACGTTACCCAACCTCGCCACCACTATTCATAACACGTTACCCAACCTCACCACCACTATTCATAACACATTACCCAACCTCACCACCACTATTCATAACACGTTACCCAACCTCACCACCACTATTCATAACACGTTACCCAACCTCACCACCACTATTCATACCACGTTACCCAACCTCACCACCACTATTCATAACACGTTACCCAACCTCACCACCACTATTCATAACACGTTACCCAACCTCACCACCACTATTCATAACACGTTACCCAACCTCACCACCACTATTCATAACACGTTACCCAACCTCACCACCACTATTCATAACACGTTACCCAACCTCACCACCACTATTCATAACACGTTACCCAACCTCACCACCACTATTCATAACACGTTACCCAACCTCACCACCACTATTCATAACACGTTACCCAACCTCACCACCACTATTCATAACACGTTACCCAACCTCACCACCGCTATTCATAACACGTTACCCAACCTCACCACCACTATTCATAACACGTTACCCAACCTCACCACCACTATTCATAACACGTTACCCAACCTCACCACCACTATTCATAACACGTTACCCAACCTCACCACCACTATTCATAACACCTTACCCAACCTCACCACCACTATTCATAACACGTTACCCAACCTCACCACCACTATTCATAACACATTAACCTCACCACCACTATTCATAACACGTTACCCAACCTCACCACCACTATTCATAACACATTACCCAACCTCACCACCTCTATTCATAACACGTTACCCAACCTCACCACCACTATTCATAACACGTTACCCAACCTCACCACCACTATTCATAACACATTACCCAACCTCACCACCACTATTCATAACACGTTACCCAACCTCACCACCACTATTCATAACACGTTACCCAACCTCACCACCACTATTCATAACACGTTACCCAACCTCACCACCACTATTCATAACACGTTACCCAATCTCACCACCACTATTCATAACACGTTACCCAACCTCACCACCACTATTCATAACACGTTACCCAACCTCACCACCACTATTCATAACACGTTACCCAACCTCACCACCACTATTCATAACACGTTACCCAACCTCACCACCACTATTCATAACACGTTACCCAACCTCACCACCACTATTCATAACACGTTACCCAACCTCACCACCACTATTCGTAACACCTTACCCAACCTCACCACCACTATTCATAACACGTTACCCAACCTCACCACCACTATTCATAACACGTTATCCAACCTCACCACCACTATTCATAACACATTACCCAACCTCACCACCACTATTCATAACACGTTACCCAACCTCACCACCACTATTCATAACACGTTACCCAACCTCACCACCACTATTCATAACACGTTACCCAACCTCGCCACCACTATTCATAACACGTTACCCAACCTCACCACCACTATTCATAACACATTACCCAACCTCACCACCACTATTCATAACACGTTACCCAACCTCACCACCACTATTCATAACACGTTACCCAACCTCACCACCACTATTCATACCACGTTACCCAACCTCACCACCACTATTCATAACACGTTACCCAACCTCACCACCACTATTCATAACACGTTACCCAACCTCACCACCACTATTCATAACACGTTACCCAACCTCACCACCACTATTCATAACACGTTACCCAACCTCACCACCACTATTCATAACACGTTACCCAACCTCACCACCACTATTCATAACACGTTACCCAACCTCACCACCACTATTCATAACACGTTACCCAACCTCACCACCACTATTCATAACACGTTACCCAACCTCACCACCACTATTCATAACACGTTACCCAACCTCACCACCGCTATTCATAACACGTTACCCAACCTCACCACCACTATTCATAACACGTTACCCAACCTCACCACCACTATTCATAACACGTTACCCAACCTCACCACCACTATTCATAACACGTTACCCAACCTCACCACCACTATTCATAACACATTACCCAACCTCACCACCACTATTCATAACACGTTACCCAACCTCACCACCACTATTCATAACACATTAACCTCACCACCACTATTCATAACACGTTACCCAACCTCACCACCACTATTCATAACACATTACCCAACCTCACCACCACTATTCACTAGTAGCCTACACCTGAAGACGGACATTGTTAGATTGGCTATCAATATGAGGCTCAGGATGTTAACAGCAGCTAATTGCTATTAAAGTTGTGCTGAGTAGACAGGAACTTGCTTTTCTTTTCTCTGGCTGTTGAAACACAGGCAGTAAATTGAAGAAAGGGGAAATGTTTTATGTCCAGTCAAACAGACAGTGTGTGAGAAAGGAGGAGTGCAATTACCTGTTTCTGGTGGAGAGACATAAAGCAGACGGAGACAAAAACATGGGACATAAAAATGGGGAAGAATTTACATAGTAAAACACACTCACTCACGCACGGACGCACGCTCACTCACACTTTCACTCACTCATTCACTCACTCACTTACTCACTCACTCACTCACTCACTCACTCACTCACTCACTCACTCACTCACTCACTCACTCACTCACTCACTCACCCATTCCCACAAAATACACAAGTAGCGCCAGGACAAGAGATCGCTGTGTGATTGATGTTTACAACACAGGAGGTTGGTGGGACCATAATTGGGGAGAATGGGCTCGTGGTAACTGCTGGAGCGGAATCAGTGGAATGGTATCAAACACACGGCTTGACTCCATTCCAGACATTATTATGAGTCGTCCTCCCCTCAGCAGCCTCCACTGGTGTACAAGTAAAACATGCAGGCCTTTGTACTGAAATCTATGGTCTACTGAAGATAATATAACAGTAGTCATTTTACCTGTATCAACACACACAACCTCACCAAATATCCTCTAACATATCATAGAGAGTGTACCTGTGTCTACTTAGCGATCTCTGGCTCCCTCTCTGCTGCAGTTTGTTGCTGAGCTCATTGATGATGCTGGCCTTCATGCTGGACATGG
The DNA here is from genome assembly GCF_045679555.1 of Salvelinus alpinus. Classification (NCBI taxonomy): domain Eukaryota; kingdom Metazoa; phylum Chordata; class Actinopteri; order Salmoniformes; family Salmonidae; genus Salvelinus; species Salvelinus alpinus. Next base: position 19,549,743 of record NC_092121.1, read on the forward strand.
GGGGGTACAGCCTCCGGCCCTCCAGGTAGGTCCCCTGGTCCCCTACTAACTGACCCTCTGACCCCCACAAAGGCTTCATCTCAGGGGTCCGGGGTCGGTCAAAGTAGGGTGACGTGGGACGCCCCAAATTCTGTGTCATCCCATAACCCTCCCGTCCTCCATCGTCCTCCTCCTCTCCTTCCTCCTCCTCCTCTTCCTCATCCTCCCTCCGTCTGTGTGACTGGAAGGAGGGCGGGGCGGTACTGGTCTCTCTGCGTAGTTCGGCCGCTCGGCCCCCCTCCCTGAACCTGCCTGATTTGGGGTAGGTGGAGACGGCGGCCGTGGCGTTGTGCATGTCAAACGTCTGTCCGTCCAGGTAGCTCATGTACGACTCCAGGAGGTCTGCTCCTCCCGCCCTGTCTCCCTCCCCTCCTCCTCCTCCCTCCCTCCCTCTCTCCAGCCTCTCTTCCAGCCTCTCTCTGGCTCCTCCGCTCATGGCCAGGATGTTGTCCAGGTGGTGGTCACTGCTGCTGCGGCTGTCCAGCTCCTCTATCCCAGAGTCCACCACCGTCTCCTGGGACTCCCCTGCCTTGGCTGTGGGGTGAGGGTGGTGCTCCCCTATCCTGCGGCCGGCCGCTGTAGAACCAGAATGGGCTGGGTGTGTCCTGTCCTGGTGGGGCTGGACTGAGGTCCTCGTGGTGGTGGCAACGGTGGTGGTGGTGGTGGTGGTACAGGGAGCGGTGGAGGTCAGGGCTGCAGAGCCCCGGAAGGGGCCAGAGGAGGCTGCAGTGGAGGAGATGGGAGGGGGACCACGGTAGGATGGGGGCCCTGCAATGGAGTGGGGAGGAGGGGTGGGGGATGAGCTCCTATGGATGGTGGAGGGGTGACCCTGGGTGGGGGAGGAGCGACCCTGGGTGGGGGAGAAGCGACCTTTGGGAGGAGGGGTGGGGGAGGAACGCCCATGGGAAGGGGAGGAGCGCCCGGTGTGCGTGCTGTTGTAGAGGTGGTGAGAGTGGGTCATGGCAAGGGAGGGTCTGTGAAAGGAGCTGGGTGGGGGTGGGGGGGAGACAGAGGGGGGAGGCGGGGGTCCTGTGGGCTGGAGGCTGGAGGGTGAGGGTGGAGGAAGGGGGTTGGGTGATGTCTGAGTGGGGGAGTTTCCTGACTGGGTCAGGTTGGCCACCTCACTGTCATAGGAGGTAAGGCTGGAGGTGGTGGAGTCCCCCGCCTGTGGAGAGGGTAGGGGGGTGTGGGCCGGGAACCCACTGATAAACATGTCTTTTGGGGGGGGTGGTGGGGGAGGTGGTGGGGGCTGCTGCTGGCGAGAGGCCAGGTTGTTGATAATGGCGCGGTGTGTGTAACCTGACATTCCACCCCGGTCAAAGCTGTTGGCAAACTCCAGCGGAGGGGGCAGTGGGTCCGCAAACACAAACTCATCATCCACATCCACAGAGGGGGCAGGGGGCGGCAGAACCATGAGGCCACTGCCCCCGGAACCCCCTCCCCCCTGAGGGTGAGACGGGGCGGCTGTAGCGGGGGGAGATGGAGGGGTGAGAGACAGGATGTAGCCTGCCTCACTCTCCATCCTCAGAAACGAGGCCTGGCGAGGCTGCTGGGACGACAGCTGAGGGGGCTGCTGGGTAGGGGCTGTCTGCTGCCTCATGTACCCCTCTCTGTCCCGCTCTCGTTCTCTCGACCTCTCCCTCTCTCTCTGTCTTTCCTCCCTGTAGGTGGGTTGGTAGTGCTGGGACTGGTAGTGATGCGTGTGGACTGTTTTGTCCTCAGAGAAGCGTACCCTCAGCCCCTCTCTGGCCCCGCCACCCTCCCTCTCCCGCTCCCCTCCTCCCCCCTCCTCGCCCCAGCCTGCACCCCTGAGGATCCTGGGGGAGGGGGGTCGGCCAGTGGAGGAGGTGGTGGCGGCTAGGGAGGAGGAGGTGACCAGGTAGGAGGAGCTGGAGGAATGGGTGGCTGAGGAAGCCGGCGTGGGGGAGGTGGCCTGGGAGGGGAATGCCACCACACTGGACATCTGTCGTACAAACTGGTGCTCGGTCCCTCTCTCCCTCCTCATCCTGCCGTCGTCTTTCAGGGCCCGCTCCCTGGCAGCCAGGGCCAGGCCCAGGGGTGACGAGGGGTCCAGGACCTTTCCTGTCAGGGGGTGGATGAAGGTGGTGCCAGAGGGGACCTGCTGCTGCTGCCGGCTTGAGGCCCCGTAGAAGTCAGCCGGAACAGACTTGGGCTGGTAGTCTGGAGCCGGGGAGGAGTACTCTGGCAGGCCGAAGGCAGGGGGCATGCTGCGGGTGTGGTGGATGAAGGTGTCCCCAGAGAACATGCCCTCGTCGATGGACTTGGAGGGCCGGAGGCGTGGGGAGGGGCCACCGGGCTGGGGGCTGAACTGCTGCTGCTGGGAGGCCTGAGTCCTGCCTGCCACTCCTCCTTCTCCCCCTGGCACCACCTCCTCCTCGGCAGACATGAAGATGGAGGCGCTCTTCCTGCGGGCCTCATGGAAGCGTTCCCTGTCCCGGCGGGCTGCGCCCACGATGGCCGCCCCAAACTGGCTGGTGAAGTCACTATCCTGGCCTCGGAGGGAGGGCGGTGGAGGGGCCGGGATGGAGGGAGGAGCAGGGGGTTGCGGGGCTGGGGTGGAAGGGGGTCCGTGGAGGGGTTGGGTTCTGTCAGTCTCCTCTGGTGGGGTGGGCTCAGCCTCCACACTGCTGCCCTGGCTGCTGCGGCCACTGCCACTGCTGATGGAGGGGGCCTTGACTATGATGGTGGGGATGGGGATGGAGCTCTTCTCCATTGGGGCCTTGCCCCCCAGCGTGCCCTGGCCAGCCCGCAGGTCCTCCACCTTGGACTGCTTCACCAGAGGGCCCTTCCCTCTCCGCGCCCCCCCTCCTTTAGGTACCCCCTCTCCAGCCCCCCCAGCCGCACTGCGGTCTGCCCTCTGCTGCTGGCTCTGGGTGGTCTGCTGCTGCTGGGGCATCACCGTGGCACTGCTGGAAGGTGGGGCGGCGTTACTGTAGCCCCTCCTTAGACCTGCAGCCTTTCCCCCCCCCACTCCTCCTCCCCCTCCTGATCCAACAGGCTCCCCTGGGTAGCCCCCTTTCCTAGGGGCAGTCCTGCTCTGAGCGGAGTGGGCGGGGGCATTAGAGTACTGGTGCGTGTGGTCCACCCCTCCTCCTCCAGCGCCGGTACTGGACCCCCCTGCCCTTTCGCGGCCCCCGTGGGTGAAGTGCACAGACTGAGAGTAGAGCTGGTAGTGGGCTGCCGTGGAGGTGGACTGGGACACGGCCACAGAGGGCTGCTGGGAAGACTTGCACCCTCTCCAGCCCAGGGGTGGGGCAGAGGAGAAGGGGGGGTCTGGCGGGGCGGTGGTGGGGGGCGGGGGGATGTCATCTGGGCCGGGAACCGAGAGACTTCGGGCAAACTTCATGGCTGGAGGATTGAGATGGGACTTCTCCTCTTCAGTCACCCCTGCAGTACACCACAGACAGAGATACAAGAGAGGAATGAAAAGGACTGATGAGAGAGAGAGGGACTGAGGTATAGGGATGGAGGATAGAGACAGAGCAGAGTGAGAAGAGGGGCGAGGGACAGGGTAGAGGAATGGTACAGAGAAAATACTGCTCGAACAAAAGAACAGATGATTAATGTGGGAGGCTGTCTGTCTGTCTTTGTAACTGCCTGCCTGTCTGTCTAATTGTCAGGCGGTCCTCTCCTTCATCTGTAAGTCTGTCTGTCCTCTAGCAGAGATGATGACCAGCAATATCATTCTGTATGTACTGGTAAAAGTACAGCAACGGTCATTTGCCAACAGGGTGTGATGTTATACCGCCTTTTACTTGGCGAGTCACAGGAGAAGTCCATCGTCTTTAGCTGTGTCACATTGAACCACAGTTCCAGCTCAGCTTCTGTGATGAACAGCTCCTAGAAACAGTGTATCAGCCTACAAACATTTTAGTACAGTACAACACATATAATACTGCTATACAGCAGAAGCATACTACAACATGAACCAGAGTAACATGTATGTAAACTGCAGGACAGAGACAGAATAGGTAGACATGAAGCACATGGTATGCTACAGCTGCAGACAGTGTGTTACAGCACAGGCCTTTAAGAGTCTAGAGGACAGACAGACGGACAGGCCGGCCAGAGGGCTGGCCAGACAGACAGAGAGACAGCCTCACCGATGGATTTCTGTCGCAGCATACCGTGTGGAGGGGCGTGGCCTGATGTGAACTGGGCGCGGTCATAGCCCAGCCCTGTCATCCCCATTTCTGATTGGTCGTAATTTGGCTGCACAACAAGAGAGGGAAGAGGGAGCAGAGGACAATGTTCAGAAAGGATAGAACTTATATAACAGAATCAACTTTGCAGACTGTGGTACTGTGGTACAGTAAGTGAATAAAATAGCTTTACTATTCATGAAAGAGCTGTCAATTACTTGTAAAATAGTTCATTTCTAGTAGTATAGTAGCTTAGGCAGTCAAACCAATCTTATTTGTATGGGTGTTGCATCAAGCTAACCACTGAATGACATGGTGTAGCATCTCCTAAAGATGTGGGTGTTACCATAGGAACACTACAGGACAAACTGTTCCTCTCAACCCCATGACAGGTGATAGTGAACACGGGCGCTCGCACACACACACGCGCACCAGCACACACGCAACGCCGACACATACACACCTCATTGGCGTAAAAGGAGCCCCGGCTCCTGTCTCTCCTTGCCCCCTGACCCCGCGTCCCTGGCCCCTCATTGGTGCTGATTGTCTGCTGAGCTGCTGCCAGGATCTCATCTAGCTTATCTGAGACAGTGAGAAAGAGAGACGGAGAGAGAGAGAGAGACGGAGAGAGAGATGGATAGCGAGAGACGGAAACAGAGAGAGACAGAGAGACAGAGACAGGGAGAGGGAGAGTTGGAGAGCGAGAGACGGAGAGTGAGAGAGACAGAGAGAGGGAGACGGAGAGATGGAGAGAGATGGACCGATAGAGAGAGAGAGAGAGAGAGAGAGAGAGAGAGAGACAGAGAGACAGAGAGACAGGGCGCGCGAGAGAGACGGAGAGAGAAAGAGACAGAGGGAGAGAGACGGACAGAGAGAGAGAGACGGAGAGAGAGACGGAGAGAGAGAGACGGAGAGAGGGAGACGGACCGATAGAGAGACAGAGAGACAGGGCGCGAAAGAGAGAGATGGAGAAAGGGAAACAAGTGGTATAGAGGTCAGAGAAGAGGATGCGACAGAGTGGAGGAGGGAAAGGGTGAGGGAGAGGAGAGAGGGTCAAATCAGGCCAACAAACACTCCACCACACATCCACCCACTGAGGGGGAATTTATTGCTATGTGAAAAATAAAGCCCGGCTATTCCCCTGATGCTGTACATGCATATGAAGTCTCTTACTCAAAGCCATCTGATAGACTGTCCTCTTCTTCTCTGTAACTTGTGAAGACTCAAATTCTGAAAGGATATGGAAAAACCCAGTAAGCTGACTGAATGCTAACTGGCTAGCAGAGACGTTTGCAGTTTTAACAGATAAAAACACAAAGCATAAAAGAAGTTTGTGATTTGTACCTGATTTCTTTTTCCAGGGGGTAGCAGCTGAGGACAAGGCAAAGGCAGACGTTAACTTTGGCACTTGAGTTACTGTAACACCATCACTTGAGTTACTGTAACACCATCACTTGAGTTACTGTAACACCATCACTTGAGTTACTGTAACACCATCACTTGAGTTACTGTAACACCATCACTTGAGTTACTGTAACACCATCACTTGAGTTACTGTAACACCATCACTTGAGTTACTGTAACACCATCACTTGAGTTACTGTAACACCATCACTTGAGTTACTGTAACACCATCACTTGAGTTACTGTAACACCATCACTTGAGTTACTGTAACACCATCACTTGAGTTACTGTAACACCATCACTTGAGTTACTGTAACACCATCACTTGAGTTACTGTAACACCATCACTTGAGTTACTGTAACACCATCATAGTAAGTAATACTTATATTCCTATGTGTGCTGCAATCAGAAATGTCTGTGTCCTCTTTGTGACACACACACACACACACACACACACACACACACACACACACACACACACACACACACACACACACACACACACACACACACACACACACACACACACAAATCTCTCACCTCTCTCCACTGTGACGCGTCCCCACCAGGGAAGTGCAGTGAGTTCAGAGGAAAGACAGAGGTTTAAACAGAGTAGGGGAGCGTGAGTAGACCACAGGGTTCTACAGACGGGTTTAGAGAGGGGTTCAAACAGCCCCCTGTGACTGTGAGCTTGTGTATTGTGGGGACCACGTTTTTAGAGGTGGTGAGTGGTAGGAAAGTAGTCTGGTTAAGTGTTTTGTTAAAATGTCTTAAATGTTAGCTGAATTACGTTAGGGTCATTTCATTTCAGACACGCCAAATCATTCAGTTTAGAAAACAACACTGTGTGTAATAACTGTTGAACAACTTTCCAGTAAAAAGAAAGATAGCATACTGTCATTAGCCTTGTAATCGATGCTTAGGCTACTGCTTTAGAATTGAAACGTGCTGTTAAAACAACGCTGAAGAACTCAGGTAAGTGTGTGATATCATTTCCATGTTAATGCTGGTGCTATCTTGCAGCGTGACTTCCAGGTGAACTGGGACTCTGCACCAAACATAGAGGTGAGACAGTTTAATGGGCATTGTCAGAGGTAGCTATATTCATTCATGGCATTAGAATAAGCATATGGCACAGGCTGATATGGCTCCATCACACATTCTGCTCCTGAAACCTTGCTTTAGGGGACGCGCATATGGAATGAGGAGCAGAAGTTGATCCATAAAGAACAGTTGCAGGACAGACTTTTGTATGAAAAGAGATCTTTATAGCATATGTTTGTTTATGAAGATTAAATTAAACAAATATATCTACTGTATGGTTATACATGAAATATGGAGAGTATAGCTGCATTATCACCCTGAACAGGGGTCATGTATGTGTGGGGTTATACAGTATATATACTGCTATTACAGCATTAAGGTTTGTGTAGTAGTGGGACGAGGGGTTGTAACATTAGTGTAGTGTAGGTTTGGGATGTTCCATACTATAGGGGTAGTGATCATTGGTTTACAGGTGGGGGGAGATCAGGGCAGGGCAGGGGGGGTCTGTGGGGGCGGCTGCTCATGCTGTGTGTCAATCAGTCAGTCAGGGGTTTGGACCACAGAGAGGGGTCATGAGGGTCAGGGGGTTTAGACCATATAGAGGGGTGATAAGGGGATAGTCAGGGGGTTTGGACCACAGAGAGGGGTGATGAGGGGATAGTCAGGGGGTTTGGACCACAGAGAGGGGTGATAATGGGATAGTCAGGGGGTTTGGACCACAGAGAGGGGTGATGAGGGGATAGTCAGGGGGTTTGGACCACAGAGAGGGGTGATAATGGGATAGTCAGGGGGGTTGGACCACAGAGAGGGGTGATGAGGGGATAGTCAGGGGGTTTGGACCACAGAGAGGGGTGATGAGGGGATAGTCAGGGGGGTTGGACCACAGAGAGGGGTGATGAGGGGATAGTCAGGGGGTTTGGACCACAGAGAGGGGTGATAAGGGGATAGTCAGGGGGTTTGGACCACAGAGAGGGGTGATGAGGGGATAGTCAGGGGGTTTGGACCACAGAGAGGGGTGATAATGGGATAGTCAGGGGGGTTGGACCACAGAGAGGGGTGATGAGGGGATAGTCAGGGGGGTTGGATCACAGAGAGGGGTGATGAGGGGATAGTCAGGGGGGTTGGACCACAGAGAGGGGTGATGAGGGGATAGTCAGGGGGTTTGGACCACAGAGAGGGGTGATGAGGGGATAGTCAGGGGTTTGGACAACAGAGAGGGGTGATGAGGGGATAGTCAGGGGGGTTGGACCACAGAGAGGGGTGATGAGGGGATAGTCAGGGGGGTTGGATCACAGAGAGGGGTGATGAGGGGATAGTCAGGGGGGTTGGACCACAGAGAGGGGTGATGAGGGGATAGTCAGGGGGTTGGACCACAGAGAGGGGTGATGAGGGGATAGTCAGGGGTTTGGACCACAGAGAGGGGTGATGGGGGGATAGTCAGGGGTTTGGACCACAGAGAGGGGTGATGAGGGGATAGTCAGGGGTTTGGACCACAGCGAGGGGTGATGAGGGGATAGTCAGGGGTTTGGACCACAGAGAGGGGATAGTCAGGGGTTTGGACCACAGAGAGGGGTGATGGGGGGATAGTCAGGGGTTTGGACCACAGAGAGGGGTGATGGGCGGATAGTCAGGGGTTTGGACCACAGAGAGGGGTGATGGGGGGGATAGTCAGGGGTTTGTACCACAGAGAGGGGTGATGAGGGGATAGTCAGGGGGGTTGGACCACAGAGAGGGGTGATGAGGGGATAGTCAGGGGGGTTGGACCACAGAGAGGGGTGATGAGGGGATAGTCAGGGGGGTTGGACCACAGAGAGGGGTGATGAGGGGATAGTCAGGGGGGTTGGACCACAGAGAGGGGTGATGAGGGGATAGTCAGGGGGGTTGGACCACAGAGAGGGGTGATGAGGGGATAGTCAGGGGTTTGGACCACAGAGAGGGGTGATGAGGGGATAGTCAGGGGTTTGGACCAGAGAGAGGGGTGATGAGGGGATAGTCAGGGGTTTGGACCACAGAGAGGGGTGATGAGGGGATAGTCAGGGGTTTGGACCACAGAGAGGGGTGATGGGGGGATAGTCAGGGGGGTTGGACCACAGAGAGGGGTGATGGGGGGATAGTCAGGGGGGTTGGACCACAGAGAGGGGTGATGAGCGGATAGTCAGGGGGGTTGGACCACAGAGAGGGGTGATGAGGGTATAGTCAGGGGTTTGGACCACAGAGAGGGGTGATGAGGGGATAGTCAGGGGTTTGGACCACAGAGAGGGGTGATGAGGGGATAGTCAGGGGTTTGGACCACAGAGAGGGGTGATGAGCGGATAGTCAGGGGTTTGGACCACAGAGAGGGGTGATGAGGGGATAGTCAGGGGTTTGGACCACAGAGAGGGGTGATGAGGGGATAGTCAGGGGTTTGGACCACAGAGAGGGGTGATGAGCGGATAGTCAGGGGTTTGGACCACAGAGAGGGGTGATGAGCGGATAGTCAGGGGTTTGGACCACAGAGAGGGGTGATGAGGGGATAGTCAGGGGTACAGTAAGCTAGTAGTTACCCAACCATCTGGATCTTATCCTGACTCTGCACTACATGAGATAATAAGCAGTGTGTATTGAGGACAGGAGTAATGTCCCAGCAGACTGGCTTGTAAGGGAGAGTGACATGTGGGAGTGTTGGAATGAGCTGGAATCTGACCTAGGATCAGATAGGGAATACTCAGAGGCTCCCGCTTGCCTCTCATATTATCTGCTCCCATAAATCATCATCATGGGCAAAGTGAGCATGCTCAGTAGAGACCGCAGCAGCATCTACAGTAGTCTCCCTCCGAGTGACACCCACCCCCTGCAGTGTTACCCTGGCAACAACACACTCAGCCAGTGTAGGTGTGTTTGTGGAGACGTGGGACTGGTCTGGGGGTGCTAGGGTTATAGGGCTGGGGGGTGCAGGGGGTCAGGGGGTAAAGGGGGGCGCAGTGAGAAGGATCAGGGGGTGGGTGGGGTCATTGTTTGGGGGGTTACCTGTAGTGGGGGTGCTGGAAGTGACAGTGTGGAACCTCTGAAAGAACAGTGAAATGCATTGAGACTCTCATCCATGTTGATACCCTAACAATGCTGTCACCATTAAGGTTCTGACACCTTTCCCTGGACACTCAGACAGTACATGACAGTGTCACTTCTCTGCCTCTCTCTGCTTCCCCTCCTTTTCTTCCCTCTGTCCATCACAGCATACCTCTCTGTGACTGTATCCCCTTTTTGCCTTTCCTTTCCCACTGGGCACACACTGGTTGAATCAACGTTTTTTCCACGTCATCTCAATAAAATTACGTTGAATCAACGTGGAATAGACGTCCACGTCTGTGCACAGTGGGTTCTTTCCTCTCTCGCTTTTTTCACTTCATGCATCTTAAGCTCCACCCATCCCTCCTGTCTTTCACCTTCTCTTCTCATCATTTCTCTCTATCTCCAGACGTACATCTCCCTCTGTTATACATTCCTCTGTATTCCTTCTAGATGCTCTTTCCCTCTCCGTATATTCCTGGTCTCCCTTTCCTCCTCTGTCCTTCTGTCTTTCCTGTCTCTACCCAGAACCCAACCCGTCTCCCCCATGTCTTACCCATCTCCTCCAGTTCTGAGGTCATGGATTTGGAGCGGAGAGCGATGGCCGGAGTGGTTAGTCTTTTACTCTGCTGGGGGACTGTGGAGAAAGGAAAGCATCATCATCCTCGTCCTCATACTCATCCTCGTCGCCATCATCGTTGTCGTAGTTCCAGACCCTGTGTTGTCTCTTACTTTTCTTTCTCTGGCCATCCTCCATGTCAGGGTTGCGTGTTACCATGACAACCTTGACCATGAGGGCGTTTCCACCTTGCCTGATCATGTTGACCACCTGCCTGTGTCCCACCTTCACCACATTCTGACCATTCACCTGAGAGGGGGGGGGGGGGGGGGAAGAAGAAGAAGTCCATGTAATTGGTTAGAGAGGGTGATTTTTCATAATAACAGTCATTGTGAAGGATCCAACTACAGCTCCCATCATGCCCTAGCAGCACACACCTCAATGAGGAAGTCTCCCATTCTCAGACCGGCTCTCCAGGCCACGCCTCCTTCGTCGACAGACTCCAGGTACTGCAGTGCTGGGAAGGCTGGGGTGGGAGTGAACTCCTCGATGGGGGTCTGAGCTGAAGACAGAGAACAGAGGGGTCACCAACATTATGTCATACCCACTGTATATAACTAGACTGATGAAGCCGATGCAGCACAGTGAGACTGTCCAAGTGTGTTCATCTGTGTGTGTGTGCCTGTGTGTGTGTGTGTGCCTGTTAAAGGCCCGTCTGTATGTCTGACTGTCTATCAACAGCTGATCGCACGTGTTTCCTTACCCTTGGCTCCTCTCAGCACAAAGCCAAAACCCTCACTGTCTTTTTTCTGCAGAAGCACTGTCTTCTCCTTGATGATGTAGTCACTAAGAGAGAGGACAGAGAGAGAGATGGGGAGAGACACTTAGCGATAACATGAGATACATTAAAAAAAGGAGTGGAAAAAGGGGACAGCAGGAAGAAGAGAAAGAGAGAGAGAGGTAGGAGAGAGAGAGGTAGGAGAGAGAGAGAGGTAGGAGATAGGTATCCCCCTGCATACATGCACACTGCACCAGGAGGGAGCCTTAATCCTGGGAGAGAGAGGGAGGTGGGAGGGGTCAGGGACCTTCTGAAATGAGGGCACATTTTTTAAGCACATGAATATAAACATTTAACTGACTCTGCCCTGACTCGGCTCCCCAGAGCTGGGCAGTGGGTTTTGTATTTCCTGTGTTCTCTCTGGGGTCAGGGGTCAGCTGATGACATAATGCACCAGACCAGGGGCTCGCTTGGCAGCCTTGTGTCGGTGACTGGGCGAGGTAGAGTAAGATTGCGCTGGGTTGGTTGACAGAAAGACCAGAGATGTTGTTCCAGAACCTCACTCTCTAAGATGCTAGGCTATATATGATGATGGCGGTTGCCTGAGCAACAACCTACTGGACGTAGGATCTAGCTGGTGTAACATAGAGAGGTCTGACTACACTGGAAGAGAGAAATGTATGCACAGCTAGGTGCTCTGATGACACAGACGTAGTCATCCAAAGAAGAAGAAGAACCCTCACATGTAGAGCCAATAAAGAGGTCAGGTTATGTTTGTCCGCCTCGCTAAAATAGCCTCATGAATAAACAGGGGATAATGAGTATGGGAGATGACGATAATTGGCAGTTTCCAGTTGCTATCTAACTATAGTACATGGAGCTATCATGGAAAGACCACAGAAGAAGTGAGAATACCCACAAGCACCTGCATGTCAGCCACTTGATCCCCTTTTGGAAGACCTAGTTTAGTTAGTTAACCAGTCATCCAAACATTCAACCACATATAATGTCACTGAGTTAGCTAACCAGTCATCCAAACATTCAACCACATATAATGTCACTGAGTTAGCTAACCAGTCATCCAAACATTCAACCACATATAATGTCACTGAGTTAGCTAACCAGTCATCCAAACATTCAACCACATATAATGTCACTGAGTTAGCTAACCAGTCATCCAATGATTCAACCAGCTACTGTCAACATACTGTTTACCTTTAATAATGTTTACATACTGTATGTTGCTTGACTGTTTTTCTTCCCTTCTTCTTCTTTACCCATGCCGTCCCCTCCACTGGCATAGCAACTCGCATAGCAACTCACTTAAATACAGTCATTTGCCAGCATGAACCAATGAGCACCACACAATCACGGACTGCATCCATCTGTAATGACAACTTCCTCATAATTGAGCCTAGTGCACCACTGTTGACCAGAGATCTATATGGGATCTATATGGGGAATAAGGTGTAATTTGGAACCCGGCACAACTAGGGGATTGGTTTGTTAGGTTGGTTATGTTCCTCACACGAACATTCCTCTGGACTGCAGCCCAGTGGTATCTATACTGACACAAGCTCCCCTGTCATCAAGTCTGTCACCAACTCAAGGTTGTGCATACCGTAATAACACCACACAATCATCTAACCATGTTCCTCCAATATACGCATCTCCAACATACATACCTACTGTATCTCCAACGTAACTGATCCATGCAACACAATCTATAAGTTAGAGCTGGGTGATATGGACAAAAATCCCTATCGTGATAAATTACCTCAATTAATGCTACAACGATAAATAGAATGATACGTTTATAACATTAATGTGCACCACAGTTTATAACATGAACGTGCACCACAGTTTATAAAATTAATTAATGTGCACCACAGTTTATAACATTAATTAATGTGCACCACAGTTTATAACATTAATTAATGTGAACCACAGTTTATAACATTAATGTGCACCACAGTTTATAACATTAATGTGAACCACAGTTTATAACATTAATTAATGTGAACCACAGTTTATAACATTAATTAATGTGCACCGCAGTTTATAACATTAATTAATGTGCACCACAGTTTATAACATTAATTAATGTGCACCACAGTTTATAACATTAATTAATGTGAACCACAGTTTATAACATTAATGTGCACCACAGTTTATAACATTAATGTGAACCACAGTTTATAACATTAATTAATGTGCACCAAAGTTTATAACATTAATTAATGTGCACCACAGTTTATAACATTAATTCATGTGAACCACAGTTTATAACATTAATTAATGTGCACCACAGTTTATAACATTAATTAATGTGCACCACAGTTTATAACATTAATTAATGTGCACCACAGTTTATAACATTAATTAATGTGCACCACAGTTTATAACATTAATGTGAACCACAGTTTATAACATTAATTAATGTGCACCACAGTTTATAACATTAATGTGCACCACAGTTTATAACATTAATTAATGTGCACCACAGTTTATAACATGAATTAATGTGCACCACAGTTTATAACATGAATGTGCACCACAGTTTATAACATGAATGTGCACCACAGTTTATAACATTAATTAATGTGCACCACAGTTTATAACATTAATTAATGTGCACCACAGTTTATAACATGAATGTGCACCACAGTTTATAACATGAATGTGCACCACAGTTTATAACATGAATGTGCACCACAGTTTATAACATGAATGTGCACCACAGTTTATAACATTAATGTGCACCACAGTTTATAACATTAATTAATGTGCACCACAGTTTATAACTAGTATCCTTTAAACTACTACTACTAGTTTGATGGTTGTCCCATTAACAATCACCCATATTAGCAAACTTATTTAATTTCAAACTTCAATCAAATGTATTTATAAAGCCCTTCTTACATCAGCTGATGTCACAAAGTGCTGTACAGAAACCCAGCCTAGAACCCCAAACAGCAATGCAGGTGTAAAAGCACGTGTAGAACTTCACATTTCTCTAGTATGGGATACTTATCGTAATGAACGGTAACAGCAAAATGCCTGCGATAAGTGATCGGTATGGTCGGTGTGGATCATTTTGGGTTTATCGTCCCAGCTCTGCTATAAGTATTGGTAACATCATCTAGAAGCATAACAAGGGGGACTGCTACCCATGGCACGGCATGCACCACTCAAACCACTTCTTATTCTCTTATACCATTTCAGTGCTGTGACATGCACACTAATGTTTGTATACATACACAGGGACACACATTGATAACACACACACATACACACACCATATGCAGACACAGTTGAAGCAGAGCCACTAGCGGGAATACATGTTATAGATCTGCCTCCTATACCTTGTTCTCAATCAACAACAGCTCACAGACCGTCACACACAGAGACCCAGAAACACGACACACACACACATTCTGCAGATGAGAGAAGCAGCAATTATCAGACAGTTGTGTCGGTACTGTGTTGCTACTGAAGGCAGACGTACAGACACGGAAAGGAGAGGGAGAGGAGAGTGATTAATGTACATGGAGACACAGCTAGGCTGTAACGTTACTGCTAATGTACCGGGCTGTGCATGCGTCTCTCCTTCCTCACTACACACACACACACACACACAGACACACACACACACACACGGACGCACACACGGACGCACGTACAGGCTCATGCATTGCAACACATCCCATCTGTCTATCGATTAGTCTTCCTAATCACTCCAGTCTACCATCCATGTCCACATGCATGCTCCTCTCCCTGCCTCCCTCCCTCCCTCCCTCTCACCATCCCTCTATCCTCCAGCCCTGCGACCAGTGAGAAATCAAAAACAGCCTGTACCTGTAAATGAACCAGACACTCCTATTCATGGGGCCTAGCGACGGCCAGGAAGAAGAGAGGGAGAGATCCTCCTCGCCGCATCCCCCCATCGCCATTTCCCCCCCCCTCCTC
>NC_092121.1:19609745-19632245 GCF_045679555.1 Salvelinus alpinus
AAAATTCACATAGAAATGTGACTTCTTTGAAAGCAAGTCTAAGAAGCAGTAGAAGTGTTCTATGTGAGCTATTTGCATGCTTCCCGTTCTTAAGTTTCGTTTTTTGCGTCTTTTACTTTCAGTTTTGTACACCAGCTTCAAACAGCTGAAAATACAACATTTTGGGTTATTGAAAATATATTTAACAGCGGTTTAGATGGTACAATGATTCTCTACACTATGCATTGCTTATTTTGTCACATGAACTGAAATCAGGAGAACTATTAGAATTTTAGCAACCAGGAAATGGCAGAGAGATTTCTGCATATTGCACCTTTAATAAACCAAATATAGACAACACGTGAATTCTATATTCTCATCTCCTACCTCTTTTCACCACCTGTCAACCTATGTCTTCCTCCCAACTCACGTCTCTACCATTTCCCCATTTCTGTAATCTCTGCACTCGTTTTGTCCTACCCCTCTTCTGTCCTCTCTACTTCAGTGACCCTACATGCCCTTAAATCACTCTTAACATCTCCCCTTCCCCCATGGCCTTTAATCAACACACACATGTACACAGTCCCCTCCCCTCTCCTCCTCTTTCCTCTCTCACATTGTCTGTAAACAAAGCAGAGCGCATCAATGAAAAGAGGAGAGCGAGGCAGGGAAACGGGAGGAAGGAGACGCATCAAGACAGACAGGAAGAAGAAGAGAGATTCAGCTGGGGATGAGCAGCAGAAGGAAGAGAGCGAATTAGAGCGAGAGAGATTCTCTTTAAAAAGGCACTCACATCATCTCTGTCAGTGCTTCGTTCGATGTATGTCGATGTTGTCTTCTGTCGCCTTTCCCTCCCTCCCTCTCTGCCTCCCTGTCTCTCGCTCAATCTCCCCCTCTCTCTCCCCCTACCTCTCTCTGGTGCCTTTCTGCCTTCACTGCCTATTCCTGTTCTTCTCTCTCTCCTTCCCTCCCTCTCTTTTTGTTTCTCTCTCTGCATGTTACGCTATACTGCTGTGAATTTAGTGTATGGCCGCGTGTGTGTGTGTGTGAGGGAGGGAGAGAGAGAGGGAGAGAGTGAGAGAGAGGGAGAGCGTGAGAGAGAGGGAGAGCGTGAGAGAGTGAGAGAAAGAGAGAGGGAGAGAGTGAGAGAGAGAGAGGGAGAGAGGGAGATAGAGAGAGTGAGAGAGAGAGAGAGAAAGAGAGAAAGAGAGAGAGAGAGGGAGAAAAAGTACAAGGGGGAGGGGGAAAGAGAGTGAATGTTGGCAGGTGTTTGGTCGTTAGTGTGTTAGTGTATGTGACTCATGTGTGTGTGGTCATGTGTGTGTGGTAATGTGTGTGTGGTCATGTGTGTATGAGTGTATGTGTGCATGAGTGTTCACCTATAATGTAAAACATGTACAATGTGCACCAGAATGTGATTTGAAAGCACCTCTTGTGATGGAGGGCAATAATTAACTCTTCTCTAGAATGTGTGTGTGCTTCCTTGTCCCTATTTCACAGACGGCTGCCCCAGAACAGTTGTCATGTGTGTTACTAGGGCAGTTCACTGCCATGGGCTCTGAGACACAGGGAGAGAGGGGACACGGAGGAGGGAGGCTTATTTGGATGTAAGAAGAGAATAAGGAGGGAAGAAAGGAAGGAAGGAAGGAGGAGACAAGTAAAGGAGTAAAGAAGGGAGGATAAGGACAAATAGGGAGAAAGGAGGAATGGATTGATAAAGATGGACACTAGGGGGGAAAATGTATAGAGGGAGAACATCTTTCCTTGATCATCTCTCCTCTTCCTCTAATCCTTGTTAATGTAATCGCTGTGCCACAATATCAATTTAAGCCATTCATTTAGCTGACTGCCGTCTCGACCGAGCCTTGTTAAACTGTCACAGCTAGTCAGAGAGGTAAAAGCCTGCTTCATTAGACAGATCAGGAGGTGTACAAGATCTCTTACTGTCAATATAAAAACATCTTCCATCTAAAAGCGGATTGAAAGGTGATGAGGTGAAAGTGGGAGAGAAAGGGGGGTTGTTCATTCATGTCTATTTCCTCTCCTGCGTTCTCTCTCCCTTTTCTCTTCTTCGTCTAATTCTACATACTGTAGAATCTCTCCTTCTCTTCACCTCCTTTCTTGCTCTGTTCATCCCTCTCTCCCTCCAGAGTGCCCTTCACTGTCTGTTCTCCAGATGGAAACACCACAGGGGAGGGAGGGTGATGGAGAGAAAATTAAAAAGTACAGGGGGGTGAGTAAAACGGTGATGAATAAAAATAAAGGGAGCGATAGAGAGAGAGAGGTGGAAGGGGTGACAAAGACAAATATAGAGGAGTGGAAAAAAGCAGGGTGAGATGGATCCACACTAGTGCTCTGATAAAAACAGACTTAGCAGTGAGTTAGCAGTGAGTTAGCAGTGAGTTAGCAGTGAGTCAGCAGTGAGTCAGCAGTGAGTCAGCAGTGAGTTAGCAGTGAGTTAGCAGTGAGTCAGCAGTGAGTCAGCAGTGAGTTAGCAGTGAGTTAGCAGTGAGTCAGCAGTGAGTTAGCAGTGAGTCAGCAGTGAGTTAGCAGTGAGTTAGCAGTGAGTCAGCAGTGAGTTAGCAGTGAGTCAGCAGTGAGTCAGCAGTGAGTCAGCAGTGAGTTAGCAGTGAGTCAGCAGTGAGTTAGCAGTGAGTCAGCAGTGAGTTAGCAGTGAGTTAGCAGTGAGTTAGCAGTGAGTTAGCAGTGAGTCAGCAGTGAGTCAGCAGTGAGTTAGCAGTGAGTCAGCAGTGAGTTAGCAGTGAGTCAGCAGTGAGTTAGCAGTGAGTTAGCAGTGAGTCAGCAGTGAGTCAGCAGTGAGTCAGCAGTGAGTTAGCAGTGAGTTAGCAGTGAGTCAGCAGTGAGTCAGCAGTGAGTTAGCAGTGAGTTAGCAGTGAGTTAGCAGTGAGTCAGCAGTGAGTTAGCAGTGAGTCAGCAGTGAGTTAGCAGTGAGTCAGCAGTGAGTATGTAACTTCAGATATCAGACCAGTACTGTATGTAACTTCAGATATCTGACCAGTACTGTCTGTAACTTCAGATATCTGACCAGTACTGTCTGTAACTTCAGATATCTGACCAGTACTGTATGTAACTTCAGATATCTGACCAGTACTGTCTGTAACTTCAGATATCTGACCAGTACTGTATGTAACTTCAGATATCTGACCAGTACTGTATGTAACTTCAGATATCAGACCAGTACTGTATGTAACTGCAGATATCTGACCAGTACTGTATGTAACTTCAGATATCTGACCAGTACTGTCTGTAACTTCAGATATCTGACCAGTACTGTATGTAACTTCAGATATCAGTAGATCACCCAATCACAATCCATCGCACAGTAGATCACCCAATCACAATCCATCGCACAGTAGATCACCCAGTCACAATCCATCGCACAGTAGATCACCCAATCATAGTCTCTAGTGGATCACTTCCACACATACAACACAGATGAGGTTAATATACAGTATATTACCCATAGTCCCAAACACAAGTTGACACAGTACTGTAGATCACTCTAACAAAGCCCATCTTACAGCGACACAACTCACTCCAACATACCCCAAGCATATCCAGGGCAAGATCACTCAACTCACTGACTTCCAGGTAGACCTCTGAGTATGACACTGTAGAGAAAGTCTCCCCATCCTTACCTGGGAGCGTCGAAGCTGTCGTATGAGCCCACGGTGTAATGACGAAACAGTCTCTTGGCTTTCTCACTGCGGCTCTCTAAAACACACGACCACAGTGTTATCAGCATGATGCCTGCCTGCCACACTGACCAACACTGTCACTACAGTCACACGCTGCTGTTAGACTACAGCCTGAACCTCGACAGTAAACGTCTCTCTATTGAGTCTCTACATACAGTAAAACCAGCTGTGTTTACCACTGCAGCCTTAGGCCTTAGTGGTGGGCAGACACCACTACTACGACTAGTGTAGAACCTTCCTTCCCTGTCAACCCACACCGTGTTTCTGCTCCTCTAATCATTCTGAGAGTCTAGAGTGGTATTTTCCCAGTGTTACTACCTAACTGTAGACCTCCTGCTAAATGTGTTGTTTTTATGCCTGTGTGTCTGTGTGTAACAGCCAGCGCTGCCGTGTGTGTAAGTGTGTGTGTGTGTGTTTTTCTGACCAATGAGAGGGTAGAGAGAGAGGCATGCTGTGTGTGTCTGCAGGTGTGTGGTCAGGGCCTCACCTGAGCGGTTGTCCTGGCTACGGACTGCCACTTCCTCTACACAGTCTGAGGGGAACCAGCCGGTCCGTCCCTTAACCGTGCCCTCCCAGAACCCTCCCTCGCCCACACTCAGCACTGCACGAGGGGACAGGAAAGAGTGTCGCGCGTCAGAGCCATTACCTCACACAGTCAGTATACACAAAACAACATACAGGCACAAACAACGACAAGGAAATAGCCACAACATGTAAACACACACAGAGGAATGTAAACACACAAACAGGCATGCAAACCTCTCTACGTACTCACCAAGACATACATACCTGGAAATACCTTAGACTCACTCACAGACACACACATATTCATACCTGCAGACATTGAAGACAAGGACATACAAGGACCTTACACTCTCATTAAGACAGGTAGACTACATCCACAAGACAGACTCATACATACACCACTCACATCAGCAGACAGAGACCTAGCCTGGGTACCAGCATGAACATTTCATCTCCTGGGCAAATGTATCAGACTAGCACCCAGGCTAGCAAACACTTTGAACTCACATGAAAAAACACCCAGCCAGACAGTCACACAGCCATTCTCTGACACAGACACACTAAACACACACACCTTTGACTTTGTCTCCCTTGCTGAAGCTAATCTCTCTGTCTCCCTGGGCGGAGTGGGAGCGCGTGGCCACAAACACACGTCCTGGGACGGCGCTGTAGAGACGCCTCCGCTGGCCCCCTGCAGCCATAACCGTATTGCTGCTGACAGACCCCGCCCTGGCCAGAGGGGGGCAGCGTTCAGCATACAGCACATACATTACAGTACACAACCAACTCAGTGGCCTTGTGGTTAGTATCTGCCTTCACGCTACAGAAACAGGAGACAGGCTCCTGCCCTATGGGCCGTTCTGGCTCGGACAATGCTTATACTATACACAACCCTCATGCACAGGCTGCATGGCTAATTTGGACTTTTGTGAAAACCATCTATTGACGGGAGATTTGTGTGCAAATTATTAATACAGATTTCAAGTTTGGATTGGGTGCCATGTTAGAGTCACAGCAGAGAGGGACAACTGACACTGCTGTAGATGGAGAGAGAGCACGCTACAATGAGAACCATAGTCAATCTTACCCTCCTGCTCCTCCTCCTGCTCCCCCTCCTTCTCCTCCCCCTCCTTCTCCTCCCCCTCCGCCTCCTCCCTGCCTCCGACTCTGCCGACTCCTGTCCTCCTTATCCCCCGCTCTCCCTCGGGACGGGGAGCGAGTCCGCGCCCCACGGGGACTACTGGAGCTACGCATGGTACCTGAATGCTTATAGCCCTGAGAGAGCGAAAGAGAGAGACACAGAGAGAGAGAGAGAGAGACACAGAGAGACAGAGAGAGAGAGAGACAGAAAGAGACAGAGAGAGAGAGACACAGAGAGACAGAGAGAGAGAGAGACAGAAAGAGACAGAGAGAGAGAGACACAGAGAGACAGAGAGAGAGAGAGACAGAAAGAGACAGAGAGAGAGACAGAGAGAGAGAGACAGAAAGAGACAGAGAGAGAGACAGAGAGAGAGAGACAGAAAGAGACAGAAAGAGACAGAGAGAGAGAGACACAGAGAGACAGAGAGAGAGAGAGACAGAAAGAGACAGAGAGAGAGACAGAGAGAGAGAGACAGAAAGAGACAGAGAGAGAGACAGAGAGAGAGAGAGACAGAAAGAGACAGAGAGAGAGAGAGAGACAGAAAGAGACAGAGAGAGAGAGAGACAGAAAGAGACAGAGAGAGAGAGAGAGAGAGACAGAGAGAGAGAGAGACAGAAAGAGACAGAGAGAGAGAGAGACAGAAAGAGACAGAAAGAGACAGAGAGAGAGAGAGAGAGAGACAGAGAGAGACAGAGAGAGAGAGAGAGATGAAGGGGCAACACCGGTTCAGTGGTCTGTACTACAGTATATTGGTGATTTACTACAGTATATTGGTGATTTACTACAGTATATTGGTGATTTACTACAGTATATTGGTGATATGCTACAGTATATTGGTGTTGTACTACAGTATATTGGTGATGTACTACAGTATATTGGTGATGTACTACAGTATATTGGTGTTGTACTACAGTATATTGGTGATGTACTACAGTATATTGGTGATTTACTACAGTATATTGGTGATGTACTACAGTATATTGGTGATGTACTACAGTATATTGGTGATGTACTACAATATATTGGTGATGTACTACAGTATATTGGTGATGTACTACAGTATGTTGCTGCGTTCCCTCTGACTTCAAAATGGCCCAAGTCGCTCCCCTCCTCAAGAAACCAACTCTCGACTCATCTGACGTCAAAAGCATCCCTTCTTTCCTTTCTTTCCAAAACACTTGAGCATGCTGTTTCTGATCAACCCTCTCGGTATCTCCTTCAGGACGATCTTCTGGACCCTAACCAGTCAGGCTTCAAGACGGGTCACTCAACTGAGACTGCTCTTCTGTGTGTCACGGAGGCTCTCCGCACTGCCAACGCTGACTCTCTCTCCTCTGTTCTCATCCTCCTAGATCTATCCGCTGCCTTCGACATCAGATCCTCCTCTCAGGGCTGGGAGTCTCAGGTTCTGCACACTCTTAGATGCTCAAACCCTACACAGGTCGCTCCTACCAGGTGACATGGAGAGGAGCTGTGTCTGCACCACGTACTCCCACTATTGGTGTCCCCCAGGGCAAAGTTCTAGGCCCTCTCCTCTTCTCTCTATACACCAAGTCACTCAGCTCCATCATATCATCACATGGTCTCCCCTATCATTGCTATGCAGATGACACTCAACTACTTTCCTCCTTCCCCCCTTCTGAAACTCAGGTGGCGACACGCATCTCTGCGTGCCTGGCAGATATCTGAACTTGGATGTCGGCTCACCACCTCAAGCTTAACCCCGACAAGACAGAGCTGCTCTTCCTCCCGGGGAAGGCCTGTCCGCTCTCCATCACGGTTGACAACTCCACAGTGTCCCCCTCCCAGAGTGCAAAGAACCTTGACGTGACTCTGGACAACACCCTGTCGTTCTCTGCAAACATTAAAGCAGTGACTCGCTCCTGCAGGTTCATGCTCTACAACATTACGACCCGACCTCACACAGGAAGCGGAGCAGGTTCTAATCCAGGCACTCTCCCGTCTGGACTACTGCAACTCTCAGTTGGCTGGGCTCCCCGCTTGTGCCATCAAACCACTGCAATTTATCCAGAATGCTGCAGCCGGCCTAGATTTCAACCTTCCCAAGTTCTCCCATGTCACTCCGCTCCTCCGTACACTCCACTGGCTCCCATCCAAAGCTCCCATCCATTACAAGACCATGGTGCTTACCTATGGAGCAGCAAGAGGAAGTGCCCCTCCCTACCTTCAGGCTATGCTCAACCCCTACACCCCAACCCGAGTACTCCGTTCTGCCACCTCAGGTCTCATGGAACCCCTCCCCGTATTCTATCTCTGACTACTGATAGCTACTTTACTGAGGAAAAATGTACACTCTATGTCTTGTACTACAGTATATTGGTGATGTACTACAGTATATTGGTGATGTACTACAGTATATTGCTGATGTACTACAGTATATTGGTGTTGTACTACAGTATATTGGTGTTGTACTACAGTATATTGGTGATGTACTACAGTATATTGGTGATTTACTACAGTATATTGGTGATGTACTGCAGTATATTGGTGATTTACTACAGTATATTGGTAATGTACTACAGTATATTAGTGATGTACTACATAGCTACATTACATGATACATGATGTGAAACAGTACAGTAATTCTCCCAGACTAGGTGTCCAGGTGCTAGGTTCCTTCCTCTACCTGTACAGACACAATGTTGGAGCCTGGTGTATTGGGCAGTGCCATCCAGTCAGGCAGGTTCATACTGTTATCACTGTTGGCACGCAGGAAGGGGTGAGGGTGGGGCAGCGCCAGGGTGCGCGGCGCACTCTCTCGCCTCTGAGGGGCGTATTTGGGAGACTCAAGAAAAGGTACTGAGAGAGTGTGAGAAGGAGAGAGAAAGACAGAGAGGTATAAACTAGTCATGTTTAGTTCACTTGCAGCACTCATTCAGATAGCAGGGACAGGAAATATCCCAGTATGATTGGCACACATACAAAATAATGTAATAAATATTATGTGTGTACGCACAACATTGTTTTTAAAGAAACATGTGAATGCCGAACCACTCTCACATACTGTCACATACGTTCATAGAGCATAAACTCCTAGACACAGCCACAGGTCAGAACGTACCTACATATGTGTCCCGGTGGTTTTTGATAATCTCTCCTAGCTCAAAATGGCCGGACATGACAGCCACCTGAAACACACACGCTAGCAGTGTAAGGAACAGTTCTCACAGCACCCTCCACACACACAGTATGCACATATTCCTTGTCTCGGCTGGCCTTTTGTAAGGAGCACAGAGTACGAGAACCCAGCTCAAGGGGTCAGGCAGAATTCTCCCACCTTGGACCCTCGTACACGTCACAGAATAATATCACTAACACTGGTACATCTCATCCAATAGCATTTTCTGCTTTAGTAACTTCATCACACACAACCCCATCTAAGCAATGTACATACAAATACATCATTCCATTAGCCCAGCCATGTATTGTATAATCACCTGAAATGGGTTCTGCCCACTCTTATTCTTTGTGTCTTTATTGGCTCCCCTGTAAAGTAGAATTCGTGCACAGCTGTCCTGTATGGACAAAATACATGTCAATCAATTAGCAGCAAATAACTGTAATACTGGATTACAAAACTACAAAGTCATCTTTATTTGATGTTTGTTTATGACACTACTAGAGAGCACTACCTTGTTGTATAAAGCACAAACGTGCAAGGCAGTGTTTCCTGAGGCATTCTGGGAAGTGGAGTCTGCCCCGTAAAAAAGAAGGTGCTCCAGATGCTGGGCATTGCCATTCTGACAGGCCTGGGATCAGAGCAGAGTGAGCACAGAGCGGGAGGGAGAGAGAGAGGTGGGGGGACAGAGAGCGAGAAAGGTAGGGAGAGATTGAGAGATGGGGGGTAAAGAGAGTGAGAGAGAGAGAGAGAGAGAGAGAGAGAGAGAGAGAGGGGTGGGGAGAGGGGGATGACAGGCGATCAGAAGTAAAGAAAAGAGAAATGAATGAAGAGGGAGATGGTGAAAGATAGAGATCAAGGAAATAAAGAGTGGAGAAAGAGAGAGGGGGTTATACATTGTCAAAAAGAGAGCGCGAAACAGGAACAACACACACATCAGAAAACAGCGAGAATACACACTTACCGAGCCACTCACACATAGATACGCACATAGATACGCACATAGATACACACATAGATACGCACATAGATACACAACGACAACGCTCAACGACAACAGCACAAATACACACAGACATAGTGATGAAAGGATGGAAAGAATGTTGAAATGGAGGGGAAGTTAGTACAGTACCTGTGTGTCTCCAGGGTTCTATCTGCTGTCCTCTTCATACCTGAGCTATGGAGTGACAGGGAGATGAGAGACGGGCCTCATCATGGGTTAGAGGGTACAGGGAGATGAGAGACGGGCCTCATCATGGGTTAGAGGGTACAGGGAGATGAGAGACGGGCCTCATCATGGGTTAGAGGGTACAGGGAGATGAGAGACGGGCCTCATCATGGGTTAGAGGGTACAGGGAGATGAGAGACGGGCCTCATCATGGGTTAGAGGGTACAGGGAGATGAGAGACGGGCCTCATCATGGGTTAGGGGGTACAGGGAGATGAGAGACGGGCCTCATCATGGGTTAGAGGGTACAGGGAGATGAGAGACGGGCCTCATCATGGGTTAGAGGGTACAGGGAGATGAGAGACGGGCCTCATCATGGGTTAGAGGGTACAGGGAGATGAGAGACGGGCCTCATCATGGGTTAGAGGGTACAGGGAGATGAGAGACGGGCCTCATCATGGGTTAGAGGGTACAGGGAGATGAGAGACGGGCCTCATCATGGGTTAGGGGGTACAGGGAGATGAGAGACGGGCCTCATCATGGGTTAGAGGGTACAGGGAGATGAGAGACAGCCTCATCATGGGTTAGGGGGTACAGGGAGATGAGAGACGGGCCTCATCATGGGTTAGAGGGTACAGGGAGATGAGAGACGGGCCTCATCATGGGTTAGAGGGTACAGGGAGATGAGAGACAGCCTCATCATGGGTTAGGGGGTACAGGGAGATGAGAGACGGGCCTCATCATGGGTTAGGGTGTACAGGGAGATGAGAGACGGGCCTCATCATGGGTTAGAGGGTACAGGGAGATGAGAGACGGCCTCATCATGGGTTAGGGGGTACAGGGAGATGAGAGACGGGCCTCATCATGGGTTAGGGGGTACAGGGAGATGAGAGACGGGCCTCATCATGGGTTAGAGGGTACAGGGAGATGAGAGACGGGCCTCATCATGGGTTAGAGGGTACAGGGAGATGAGAGACGGGCCTCATCATGGGTTAGAGGGTACAGGGAGATGAGAGACTGGCCTCATCATGGGTTAGAGGGTACAGGGAGATGAGAGACGGGCCTCATCATGGGTTAGAGGGTACAGGGAGATGAGAGACGGGCCTCATCATGGGTTAGAGGGTAGAGGGAGATGAGAGACGGGCCTCATCATGGGTTAGAGGGTACAGGGAGATGAGAGATGGCCCTCATCATGGGTTAGAGGGTAGAGGGAGATGAGAGACGGGCCTCATCATGGGTTAGAGGGTACAGGGAGATGAGAGACTGGCCTCATCATGGGTTAGAGGGTACAGGGAGATGAGAGACGGGCCTCATCATGGGTTAGAGGGTACAGGGAGATGAGAGACGGGCCTCATCATGGGTTAGAGGGTACAGGGAGATGAGAGACGGGCCTCATCATGGGTTAGAGGGTACAGGGCGATGAGAGACGGGCCTCATCATGGGTTAGGGGGTACAGGGAGATGAGAGACTGGCCTCATCATGGGTTAGAGGGTACAGGGAGATGAGAGACGGGCCTCATCATGGGTTAGAGGGTAGAGGGAGATGAGAGACGGGCCTCATCATGGGTTAGAGGGTACAGTGAGATGAGAGACGGGCCTCATCATGGGTTAGAGGGTACAGGGAGATGAGAGACGGGCCTCATCATGGGTTAGAGGGTACAGGGAGATGAGAGACGGGCCTCATCATGGGTTAGAGGGTACAGGGAGATGAGAGACGGGCCTCATCATGGGTTAGAGGGTAGAGGGAGATGAGAGACTGGCCTCATCATGGGTTAGAGGGTACAGGGAGATGAGAGACGGGCCTCATCATGGGTTAGAGGGTACAGGGAGGTGAGAGACGGGCCTCATCATGGATTAGAGGGTACAGGGAGATGAGAGACGGGCCTCATCATGGGTTAGAGGGTACAGGGAGATGAGAGACGGGCCTCATCATGGGTTAGAGGGTACAGGGAGATGAGAGACGGGCCTCATCATGGGTTAGAGGGTACAGGGAGATGAGAGACGGGCCTCATCATGGGTTAGAGGGTACAGGGAGATGAGAGACGGCCTCATCATGGGTTAGGGGGTACAGGGAGATGAGAGACGGGCCTCATCATGGGTTAGAGGGTACAGGGAGATGAGAGACGGGCCTCATCATGGGTTAGAGGGTACAGGGAGATGAGAGACGGGCCTCATCATGGGTTAGAGGGTACAGGGAGATGAGAGACGGGCCTCATCATGGGTTAGAGGGTACAGGGAGATGAGAGACGGGCCTCATCATGGGTTAGAGGGTACAGGGAGATGAGAGACGGGCCTCATCATGGGTTAGAGGGTACAGGGGGGTGAGAGACGGGCCTCATCATGGGTTAGAGGGTACAGGGAGATGAGAGACGGGCCTCATCATGGGTTAGAGGGTACAGGGGGGTGAGAGACGGGCCTCATCATGGGTTAGAGGGTACAGGGAGATGAGAGACGGGCCTCATCATGGGTTAGAGGGTATAGGGAGATGAGAGACGGGCCTCATCATGGGTTAGAGGGTACAGGGAGATGAGAGACGGGCCTCATCATGGGTTAGAGGGTACAGGGGGGTGAGAGACGGGCCTCATCATGGGTTAGAGGGTACAGGGAGATGAGAGACGGGCCTCATCATGGGTTAGAGGGTACAGGGGGGTGAGAGACGGGCCTCATCATGGGTTAGAGGGGTACAGGGGGGTGAGTAGCAGGAGAGACACATCAGGGTAAGGGAGGCGTACCATGACATGAATGGATAACATAAATATAGAGATGACATTTACACACTGACATTAACACAAATACACACACACACACACACAAACCTATATATACACAAGCACAGTGAAACGCTAATGGACACTTGAACACAGACTAAACCCCACAGAAAAAAACACACACAAACACACACCTACACCTCAACCTACCTGGTGTGTCTCATCCCAGCCGTTCTCGTCCCTGACGGCCAGCTTGGCGCGGTGGTGGAGCAGGGTCTCACAGCAGGAGGTGTCTCCCCCTGTCAGCACAGTGTGGTAGAGCGGAGTCAGCCCCCGCCGGTCCTTATAGTCCGGAGACGCACCCAGAGACAGCAAGGTCTATAGGGACACACCAGGTAGACACACATACATACACTCTAAGAGAAAAGGTGCTATCTAGAACCTAAAAGGTTTCTTCGGCTGTCACCGTAGGAGAACCCTCTAAATAACCCTTTTTAGTTACATATTTTATAGTGATATTCAACGAATCGTTTAATACACTCTTAGAAAAAAGGGTTCCAAAAGGGTTTTTCGGCTGTCCCCATAGGAGAACCCTTTTTAGTTCCAGGTAGAACCCTTTTGGTTCCAGGTAGAGCCCTTTTGAGTTCCTTGTAGCACCCTTTCCACAGAGTGTTCTACATGGAACCCAAAAGAGTTCCACCTGGAACCAAAAAGAGTTCTCCTATGGGGACAGCCGAAAAACCATTTGGAACCCTTTTTTCTAAGAGTGTATTAAACGATTAGTTGAATATCACTATAAAATATGTGATATCATTATAAGAACATCATGACCGTATCTCAATACAAGACACTTTGCACAGTGGGTCCATACATGCTCCTTTAATCCATAGATGTGAGTGCAAGGAGGTGTGTGTGTGTTTACCAGCAAGGCTGTGTGGCAGTGGCTGCGGACAGCCTTGTGTAGAGGTGTGAGTCCGTCCTTGGACCTGAAATCAAGATGAGCCCCTCCCAGCACCAGCCCCCGTATGGCCTCCCCTCCCCCCGGCTCACACTGCACCGCCAACGTCAGGGGGGTTTCTACAGAGGAGAAAGAGAGATGGAGCAATGGAGGGACGGAGGGGTTCATATATTTAATCAGACAGACAGGAGTGGGGCCATGGAGTTATGACATGAACATCACAGCATCATGTCACTCTAGTCTACTGTAGTAGTACGGTATCTCTTATCTGATAGTGGCAGACGTAGAGCTCTCTGCTGCCCCCTGGTGTTGCCAGATGGCAGTGCACTTCACACTCCCAGCGACAGCAGGCTCTGTTGTGTGAGAGGACTGTTGCAGCACACCCAAAACTGCAAACAGTAGCTGCCTGTCTCCCACCTCGTTATATTATCTGGCTCTTAAATGAGACTCAAACTAACTGTCTACTTTGCTTATTATAATCATCTTTAATAAAGTGTTAGATAGATAGAGCTTTGGGTAAGTGTGATTCAGAGTTATAGAGAGTATTGGGGGTTTTCAGGTCGAGGTTACAGAGGACAGCCATTAGCCATAGCTCCCACAGCTATCTTGGCTGTTAGCTAATTCAACTTGGATATGAACAGTTTGCTAGCTAGATGACAGGTTGTATGGCTGAAGGGTCTGGAAATGATCTCTAGGATGCTAAATATACAGTGGCCATATGCCCCACAAATGTTATGGGTCACTAAAAATGATTTCTTAGGGGGTCAAGGTATCAGGGACTGAGTGTAGTCTGGCCCAGGAGTGTGAAGGTGAACGGAAAGGCTCTGGAGCAATGAACCGCCCTTGCTGTCTCTGCCTGGCCGGTTCCCCTCTCTCCACTGGGATTCTCTGTCTCTAACCCTATTACAGCGGTTGGCTTACTGGTGCTCTTCCATGCCGTCCCTAGGAGGGGTGCGTCACTTGAGTGGGATGAGTCACTGGCGTGATCTTCCTGTCTGGGTTGGCGCCCCCCCTTGGTTTGTGCCGTGGCAGAGATCTTTGTGGGCTATACTCGGCCTTGTCTCAGGATGGTAAGTAGGTGGTTGAAGATATCCCTCTAGTGGTGTGGGGGCTGTGCTTTGGCAAAGCGGGTGGGGTTATGTCCTGCCTGTTTGGCCCTGTCCGGGGGTATCATCGGATGGGGCCACAGTGTCTCCTGACCCCTCCTGTCTCAGCCTCCAGTATTTATTCTGCAGTAGTTTATGTGTCGGGGGGCTAGGGTCAGTCTGTTATATCTGGAGTACTTCTCCTGTCTTATCCGGTGTCCTGTGTGAATTTAAGTATGCTCTCTCTAATTCTCTCTTTCTTTCTTTCTCTCTCTCGGAGGACCTAAGCCCTAGGACCATGCCTCAGGACTACCTGGCATGATGACTCCTTGCTGTCCCCAGTCCACCTGGCCATGCTGCTGCTCCAATTTCAACTGTTCTGCCTGCGGCTATGGAAATCTGACCTGTTCACCGGACGTGCTACCTGTCCCAGACCTGCTGTTTTCAACTCCCTAGAGACAGCAGGAGCGGTAGAGATACTCTTAATGATCGGCTATGAAAAGCCAACTGACATTTACTACTGAGGTGCTGACCTGTTGCACCCTCGACAACCACGGTGATTATTATTATTTGACCATGCTGGTCATTTATGAACATTTGAACATTTTGGCCATGTTCTGTTATAATCTCCACCCGGCACTTGCCACCCCTCATAGCCTTTCTAGGGAGTTTTTCCTAGCCACCGCGCTTCTACACCTGCATTGCTTGCTGTTTGGGGTTTTAGGCTGGGTTTCTGTACAGCACTTTGAGATATCAGCTGATGTAAGAAGGGCTATATAAATAAATTTGATTCGACTACATAGACAGACAGACACACAGACAGACAGACAGACGGACTAAATGGCTGATTGGTGCTAACTGACTGAGGAGAGGTCACAGGTCACCCTGGCAGCGGACAGCATCTGACAGCATCTCACCTCCCGTGTCAGGGTCCTGGTAGTTGGGGTCAAGCCCTTTGTCCAAGAACTTGGCCATCTTGTCCACAGAGCCACTTTGGATGTAGTCCATGAACTTCTTCAGACTGGCCTATGAGAGGCATGAGGGGATAGAGAGAGATGAGGGGACTCCACTCCTACAAATAAAGGTCTATCCACAACCTAAAAGTGTTCTTTGGCTGTCCCCATAGGAGAACCCTTTGAAGAACCCTTTTTGGTTCAAGGGTTCTACCTGGAACCAAGAAGGGTTCTCCAATAGGGAAAGCCGAAGAACCATTTGGAACACTTTTTTCTAAGAGTGTGCCAGCACTGCGTTCCACAGAGAGCAGAGTTGACACATTAATACTGGAGTTGTCTGCCACACAAAGCACAGCACAGCTAACAGTGGAGGGCTGCCCCAAGGGCCTGTAACTGCAGACAGACAGTGTGCAGTCCCACTCACACACACACACACACACACGTGAGTGCACACACAGACACACAAGGCGTGTACACACACTGACACGCAAAGAGTGCACACACCCACGCATAAGTATGCACACACATACACACCCACACCTTCATACTGCACCAATGCATGCTACACACACTTACACCCACAATTCACATTGTGCCACACCCTTTGAAACAGACAACCAGTACCTTAGTGTGCAGTTTAGCCAGCTGTTTCTCATCTAGATTGGTCTGTTTGTACACTCTGGTCTTGTAACGAAACTAGAGAGAGCGAGAGAGAGAGCGAGAGAGAGAGAGAGAGAGAGAGAGAGAGAGAGAGAGAGAGAGAGAGAGAGAGAGAGAGAGAGAGAGAGAGAGAGAGAGAAAGAGAGAGAGAGAGATAATCCTGACTGGAAGAACTTTTGTCCTCAATTCTCTCAGCTTTTGGCCTAGATCCACATGATGGAGCCTGCAGATGTATTGCAAAATGATGCTTTATCTAGTTTACCCATAACTTCCATCCTCCTCTTCCTCCTCTCTCAACGAAAAAAGAAAAAAAGAAAGAAACCGCACAGATTTACACTAGTTTCCAGCCACAGAGTGAGAGCAACCTTACAGAGTAACCCACAGAATGAGAGTAACCTTACAGAGTAACCGTACAGAGTAACTCACAGAGTAACCTTACAGAGTAACCTTACAGAGTAACCCACAGAGTAATCTTACAGAGTAACCTTACAGAGTAACCCACAGAGTAACCGTACAGAGTAACCTTACCGAGTAACCCACAGAGTAACCGTACAGAGTAACCTTACAGAGTAACCTTACAGAGTAACCTTACAGAGTAACCCACAGAGTAACCCACAGAGTAACCGCACAGAGTAACCTTACAGAGTAACCCACAGAGTAACCGTACAGAGTAACCGTACAGAGTAACTCACAGAGTAACCTACAGAGTAACCGTACAGAGTAACCGTACAGAGTAACCCACAGAGTAACCGTACAGAGTAACTCACAGAGTAACCTACAGAGTAACCGTACAGAGTAACTCACAGAGTAACCTACAGAGTAACCGTACAGAGTAACCGTACAGAGTAACTCACAGAGTAACCTACAGAGTACCCGTACAGAGTAACCTACAGAGTAACCGTACAGAGTAACCCACAGAGTAACCGTACAGAGTAACTCACAGAGTAACCTACAGAGTAACCGTACAGAGTAACTCACAGAGTAACCTACAGAGTAACCGTACAGAGTAACCGTACAGAGTAACCCACAGAGTAACCGTACAGAGTAACTCACAGAGTAACCGTACAGAGTAACCCACAGAGTAACCGTACAGAGTAACCCACAGAGTAACCGTACAGAGTAACTCACAGAGTAACCTACAGAGTAACCGTACAGAGTAACTCACAGAGTAACCGTACAGAGTAACCTTACAGAGTAACCGTACAGAGTAACCTTACAGAGTAACTCACAGAGTAACCGTACAGAGTAACTCACAGAGTAACCTACAGAGTAACCGTACAGAGTAACCGTACAGAGTAACCCACAGAGTAACCGTACAGAGTAACCTTACAGAGTAACCGTACAGAGTAACCTTACAGAGTAACTCACAGAGTAACCGTACAGAGTAACCCACAGAGTAACCGTACAGAGTAACCTACAGAGTAACCTTACAGAGTAACCCACAGAGTAACCGTACAGAGTAACCGTACAGAGTAACCCACAGAGTAACCGTACAGAGTAACCGTATAGAGTAACCGTACAGAGTAACCCACAGAGTAACCGTACAGAGTAACCTTACAGAGTAACCGTACAGAGTAACCGTACAGAGTAACCCACAGAGTAACCGTACAGAGTAACCGTACAGAGTAACCTTACAGAGTAACCGTACAGAGTAACCTTACAGAGTAACCGTACAGAGTAACCGTACAGAGTAACCTTACAGAGTAACCGTACAGAGTAACCGTACAGAGTAACCCACAGAGTAACCGTGCAGAGTAACCGTACAGAGTAACTCACAGAGTAACCGTACAGAGTAACCTTACAGAGTAACCCACAGAGTAACCTTGCAGAGTAACCTTACAGAGTAACCCACAGAGTGAGAGTAAACTTACAGAGTAACCCACAGAGTGAGAGTAAACTTACAGAGTAACCCACAGAGTGAGAGTAACCTTACATAGTAACCTTACAGAGTAACCGTACAGAGTAACCCGCAGAGTGAGAGCAACCTTACAGAGTAACCCACATAGTGAGAGTAACCTTACATAGTACCCTTACAGAGTAACCCACAGAATGAGAGTAACCTTACAGAGTAACCCACAGAGTGAGAGTAACCTTACATAGTAACCTTACAGAGTAACCCACAGAATGAGAGTAACCTTACAGAGTAACCCACAGAGTGAGAGTAACCTTACATAGTAACCTTACAGAGTAACCCGCAGAGTGAACGTAACCTTACATAGTAACCTTACAGAGTAACCCACAGAGTGAGAGTAACCTTACATAGTAACCTTACAGAGTAACCCACAGAGTGAGAGTACCCTTACAGAGTAACCCGCAGAGTGAGAGTAACCTTACAGAGTAACCCACAGAGTGAGAGTACCCTTACAGAGTAACCCACAGAATGAGAGTAACCTTACAGAGTAACCCACAGAGTGAGAGTAACCTTACATAGTAACCTTACAGAGTAACCCACAGAGTGAGAGTAACCTTACATAGTAACCTTACAGAGTAACCCACAGAGTGAGAGTACCCTTACAGAGTAACCCGCAGAGTGAGAGTAACCTTACAGAGTAACCCACAGAGTGAGAGTACCCTTACAGAGTAACCCACAGAGTGAGAGTACCCTTACAGAGTAACCCGCAGAGTGAGAGTAACCTTACAGAGTAACCCACAGAGTGAGAGTAACCTTACAGAGTAACCCACAGAGTGAGAGTACCCTTACAGAGTAACCCGCAGAGTGAGAGTAACCTTACAGAGTAACCCACAGAGTGAGAGTAACCTTACAGAGTAACCCGCAGAGTGAGCGTAACCTTACAGAGTAACCCACAGAGTGAGAGTACCCTTACAGAGTAACCCGCAGAGTGAGAGTAACCTTACAGAGTAACCCACAGAGTGAGAGTACCCTTACAGAGTAACCCGCAGAGTGAGAGTAACCTTACAGAGTAACCCACAGAGTGAGAGTACCCTTACAGAGTAACCCGCAGAGTGAGAGTAACCTTACAGAGTAACCCGCAGAGTGAGAGTAACCTTACAGAGTAACCCGCAGAGTGAGCGTAACCTTACAGAGTAACCCACAGAGTGAGAGTACCCTTACAGAGTAACCCGCAGAGTGAGAGTAACCTTACAGAGTAACCCACAGAGTGAGAGTAACCTTACAGAGTAACCCGCAGAGTGAGCGTAACCTTACAGAGTAACCCACATAGTGAGCGTAACCTTACAGAGTAACCCGCAGAGTGAGAGTAACCTTACAGAGTAACCCACAGAGTGAGAGTAACCTTACAGAGTAACCCACAGAGTGAGAGTAACCTTACAGAGTAACCGTACAGAGTAACCTTACAGAGTAACCCACAGAGTGAGAGTAACCGTACAGAGTAACCTTACAGAGTAACCTTACAGAGTAACCCACAGAGTGAGAGTAACCTTACAGAGTAACCTTACAGAGTAACCCACAGAGTGAGAGTAACCTTACAGAGTAACCTTACAGAGTAACCCACAGAGTGAGAGTAACCTTACAGAGTAACCCACAGAGTGAGAGTAACCTTACAGAGTAACTCACAGAGTGAGAGTAACCTTACAGAGTAACTCACAGAGTGAGAGTAACCTTACAGAGTAACTCACATAGTGAGAGTAACCTTACAGAGTAACCCACAGAGTGAGAGTAACCTTACAGAGTAACCCGCAGAGTGAGAGTAACCTTACAGAGTAACCTTACAGAGTAACCCACAGAGTGAGAGTTACCTTACAGAGTTACCTTACAGAGTAACTCACATAGTGAGAGTAACCTTACAGAGTAACCTTACAGAGTAACTCACAGAGTGAGAGTAACCTTACAGAGTAACTCACATAGTGAGAGTAACCTTACAGAGTAACCCACATAGTGAGAGTAACCTTACAGAGTAACCCACAGAGTGAGAGTAACCTTACAGAGTAACTCACAGAGTGAGAGTAACCTTACAGAGTAACCCACAGAGTGAGAGTAACCTTACAGAGTAACCTGAGAGTAACCTTACAGAGTAACCCGCAGAGTGAGAGTACCCTTACAGAGTAACCCACAGAGTGAGAGTAACCTTACAGAGTAACCCACAGAGTGAGAGTAACCTTACAGTGTAACCCACAGAGTGAGAGTAACCTTACAGAGTAACCCACAGAGTGAGAGTAACCTTACAGAGTAACCCGCAGAGTGAGAGTAACCTTACAGAGTAACCCACAGAGTGAGAGTAACCTTACAGAGTAACTCACAGAGTGAGAGTAACCTTACAGAGTAACCCACAGAGTGAGAGTAACCTTACAGAGTAACTCACAGAGTGAGAGTAACCTTACAGAGTAACCCACAGAGTGAGAGTAACCTTACAGAGTAACCTTACAGAGTAACCCACAGAGTGAGAGTAACCTTACAGTGTAACCTTACATCCAGGCTGTATATACCTCCAGATATGGTACCCCCTTCTCAAAGGATTGTGGGTACTCTCTCAGCATCTTCTCCTCCTCCAGGAACTTTGCGTCATGGCCTTCGGTGGCTGGTTGGAACAAGCCGTAGTTCAACACGTCCCGCAACGAATCGGTCAGAGAACATAGCACCTGCTGCTTGGCCTTCCAAACGGTCGCATCCGGGTTGAACCGCAAACACTTCTGCAGAGGAGACGGGGAGAGAAGGGGAGAGAGAGAGGGAGAGAGAGAAGGAGAGAGAGAGGGAGAGAGAGAAGGAGAGAGAGAGGGAGGGAGAAGGAGAGAGAGTTCAATGGTGGTGCTTATAGAGAGGGGGGGTAGTTGGGGTTTAGATGAAAACACTAAAGAAGAAAAGCGAGGAAAAGGAAAGCATTGAACTATAAAGTAGAAAAGTAACAGCAACTTAACAGTCTAGACTGAGGGAAGGGTCCTGGTGCAGTATTAGTGTGTCTGTCAGAAGGTGAGAACCGCTACTCGCTGCAGTACTGCTGTTATTACCATGCTGAACCACTAGGGAGAGACATTGTGAGTCCACCACAGGGACCAGTGATGTGTATGGTTTTATACAGTAAGGAGATATGAATGGCTGATTGTACTGTCTCCTCTGACAAGTGAGCTCCTGTATGGTGAGATGAATAGAATGTTTGATTGTGCTCTATCATATAGGCACAGTTAGCATTGGAGAGAGAAGGTCCTTAATGTCCTTATATGGACAGATCCACATCTTTCTGTAGATCATGAATCAAACAGTCTTCCTCTCTTTCTCTCTCTCTCTCTGCTGTGAGTCTGGGCTGAGGCTGAGGTAGAGCAGGCCATTCCCCTGACCTTGAAGCAGCTGTGTGATTGGTCCTTCTGGAGAGCAGCTGGATCTCTCGCTTGCTGCTTCTGCATGCATGGATGTACGCTCCACGGCTCAATACATCTCAATAACGTGTTTAACTCTCTCTTTCTGTCTTAATCTCCCCCTCACTGACTGTCTCACACACTCTCTCTCTCTGTCTGGGGGGGGGGGGGGGGGGGTTGAGGGAGGGAGGGAGGGAGGGAGGGAGGGAGGGAGAGAGAGTGAGCATGGAATACTGTGCAAAGGTGTAAAATGTCTCTCTCCCTCTCTTTTATTCAGTCTGGGTTTGTGCACAGCCAACCAAATCACTATGGCAACCAGTTCATTAGTGGAGCAAGCTCCTTGTTGCCATAGAGACATCCCTGTGTTCCCTTGGAGATGGGGAACTATGGGATAAAGTGAGAGAGTGCCCGTGTCTGTGTGTATGTGTGTTTTACAGTGAGTTGGAGAACGAGAGAGGTGGAGTCAGGGGGAGGAAAGGGTTTATGTATGAGAGGGAGAGAGGGGGAGGGATATAGAGAGAGAGGGAGGGAGGGAGTGAGAGAGAAAGAGAGATGGAGAAAGAGAGATATTGAAAGGGAGAGTAAAAGAGAGAGGATGAGTAGGTGTGTCAGCATGCAATAGATTGTTTCTTACACACACGCTGACATACTGCACCAACATGTACATTCAATCACACATTAGAATTAACACTCAGTCCCATCAAAAAACACACACGCAAACAGAATGCAGGCTAGGGAAGCTAAATGTACTCTGAGATCATTGAGGAGGAGGAAACGTTTATCAATACAGCATAATGCATGAAAAATATTCCCATAATCACCATCATTATTGTTTCAATTATTATGACACTCTGTATAATAACTGTAATTCTGCCTATACATTTTTTAAATGTTTTATTAACCCATCCCCCACCCTCTTCGGAGGACATGTCTTCTTTGTTTTTTACAGCTTTTCTACTTCATATACATACATTTTACATAAAGATTTTACATATACATTTTAATTCTGCAGTTAATCTTAGGGGCATTAGAACATTTGTTTAAGACAGGAGAGGTTCTGTTCAACACCAAAGCAGGTGGGAGAAGAGGAACGGGTGGACCACTGAACAAGCAACCTGATTGGTCCATATACCTACTGATTGGTTGAAATGACTCATTGAACTCTCTCATGAGCCCTCCACTCCAGACTAACTCTTTAC
>NC_092121.1:19637245-19693284 GCF_045679555.1 Salvelinus alpinus
TTCCATGATTTCTTCCCAGGTCCAACTTATTTTTCCCATCGTAGCACGCTGCTTGGTCCTTGTTTGGTGGGATATTCTGTCACGGTTGTCGTAAGAACGGGACCAAGGCGCAGCGGATGTTGAGTTCCACATATTTATTTCAAAAGTGAAACTTAAAGCAAAAACAATAAATCGATAAACGAACAACGAAACGTGACTAAGTGGTGCACATGCACAAACACAAAACAATATCCCACAAACACAGGTGGGAAAAATAGCTACTTAAATATGATCCCCAATTAGAGACAACGATTACCAGCTGCCTCTAATTGGGAATCATACACAAACACCAACATAGAAATTATAAACTAGAACACAACATAGAAATTAAAAACTAGAATACCCCCTAGTCACACCCTGACCTACTACACCATAGAAAAACAAGAGCTCTCTATGGTCAGTGCGTGACATTCGTGGTGTGTGGTTGAGTAAAAAGAGCATCCGCTTTCATGTAGCATGTATCTCACCACACTCTACACTTCTCTCTCTCTCACACACACCACAGTCCCCAATCTCTCTGCTCTTAGTAATTCAATTTACAGCACAATCAAATGATTCATGATCCATTAGGTCCTGATACTCATGAGAGAGAGAGAGAGAGAGAGAGAGAGAGAGAGAGAGAGAGAGAGAGAGAGAGAGAGAGAGAGAGAGAGAGAGAGAGAGAGAGAGAGAGAGAGAGAGAGAGAGAGAGAGAGAGAGAGAGAGAGAGAGAGAGAGAGAGAGAGAGAGAAAAAAAATCCTGGATTGACATGTCACTGGTTTCTGTTTGTCTAGGTGGGGAGAGATTGACATGTCCCATACTAGCTATCACATTCTGAAGAAAACCTGACTGTGGATTGTTCTCACCTACGACTTGTCTATTCCACCAGGCTCTGCTCTGTGGGGGATATGAGGGTATCATGGTTCAGACCAGGGTTCTAGCGGTGGGCTACATTAGTCTCACCAACCAAAAATAGCTTTTCTCATATTGAGTTTGGCTTTATTACACAATTTTAAACCTCCTTAATAGTGACAGTAAGCCAGAGGCTGTGCCTCTCTCTCTGTCTGTCTGTCTGTCTCTCTCTCTCTCTCTCTCTCTCTCTCTCTCTCTCTCTCTCTCTCTCTCTCTCTGTCTCTCTCTCTCTGTCTCTCAATTCAATTCAATTCAAGGGGCTTTATTGGCATGGGAAACATGTGTTAACATTGCCAAAGCAAGTGAGGTAGATAATATACAAAAGTGAAGTAAACAATAAAAATTAACAGTAAACATTACACAAACAGAAGTTTCAAAACAATAAAGACATTACAAATGTCATATTATATATATATATACAGTGTTGTAACAATGTACAAATGGTTAAAGTACACAATGGAAAATAAATAAGCATAAATATGGGTTGTATTTACAATGGTGTTTGTTCTTCACTGCTTGCCCTTTTCTTGTGGCAACAGGTCACAAATCTTGCTGCTGTGATGGCACACTGTGGAATTTCACCCAGTAGATATGGGAGTTTATCAAAATTGGATTTGTTTTCGAATTCTTTGTGGATCTGTGTAATCTGAGGGAAATATGTCTCTCTAATATGGTCATACATTTGTGGGCATTGAGCACATAGCCTGTCTTCTCTTGAGAGCCATGTCTGCCTACGGCGGCCTTTCTCAATAGCAAGGCTATGCTCACTGAGTCTGTACATAGTCAAAGCTTTCCTTAAGTTTGGGTCAGTCACAGTGGTCAGGTATTCTGCCACTGTGTACTCTCTGTTTAGGGCCAAATAGCATTCTAGTTTGCTCTGTTTTTTTGTTAATTCTTTCCAATGTGTCAAGTAATTATCTTTTTGTTTTCTCATGATTTGGTTGGGTCTAATTGTGCTGTTGTC
Source organism: Salvelinus alpinus (assembly GCF_045679555.1). Taxonomy (NCBI): domain Eukaryota; kingdom Metazoa; phylum Chordata; class Actinopteri; order Salmoniformes; family Salmonidae; genus Salvelinus; species Salvelinus alpinus. The sequence continues at coordinate 19,639,141 of NC_092121.1, forward strand.
TTGGGGCTCTGTGGGGTGTGTTTGTGTTTGTGAACAGAGCCCCAGGACCAGCTTGCTTATGGGACTCTTCTCCAGGTTCATCTCTCTGTAGGTGATGGCTTTGTTATGGAAGGTTTGGGAATCGCTTCCTTTTAGGTGGTTGTAAAATTTAACGGCTCTTTTCTGGATTTTGATAATTAGTGGGTATCGGCCTAATTCTGCTCTGCATGCATTATTTGGTGTTCTACGTTGTACACGGAGGATATTTTTGCAGAATTCTGCATGCAGTCTCTCAATTTGGTGTTTGTTCCATTTTGTGAAGTCTTGGTTGGTGAGCGGACCCCAGACCTCACAACCATAAAGGGCAATGGGCTCTATGACTGATTCAAGTATTTTTAGCCAGATCCCAGACCCTGGACCACTGGCTGGATGGCTACAATGACTGAAATAGACACTCCTGAACTGGTTTCAGAATGCTCTGAATGTAGTCTAGTAATCTATGTTGAAATTTATGTTCCTTTTGATGGCATAGAATGCCCTTCTTGCCTTGTCTCTCAGATCATTCACAGCTTTGTGGAAGTTACCTGTGGCGCTGATGTTTAGGCCAAGGTATGTATAGTTTTTTGTGTGCTCTAGGGCAACGGTGTCTAGATGGAATTTGTGGTCCTGGTGACTGGACCTTTTTTGGAACACCATTATTTTGGTCTTACTGAGATTTACTGTCAGGGCCCAGGTCTGACATAATCTGTGCAGAATATCTAGGTGCTGCTGTAGGCCCTCCTTGATTGGTGACAGAAGCACCAGATCATCAGCAAACAGTAGACATTTGACTTCGGATTCTAGTAGGGTGAGGCCGGGTGCTGCAGACTGTTCTAGTGCCCGCGCCAATTCGTTGATATATATGTTGAAGAGGGTGGGGCTTAAGCTGCATCCCTGTCTCACCCCACGACCCTGTGTGAAGAAATTTGTGTGTTTTTTGCCAATTTTAACCGCACACTTGTTGTTTGTGTACATGGATTTTATAATGTCGTATGTTTTACCCCCAACACCACTTTCCATCAATTTGTATAGCAGACCCTCATGCCAAATTGAGTCGAAGGCTTTTTTGAAATCAACAAAGCATGAGAAGACTTTGCCTTTGTTTTGGTTTGTTTGGTTGTCAATAAGGGTGTGTAGGGTGAATACATGGTCTGTTGTACAGTAATTTGGTAAAAAGCCAATTTGACATTTGCTCAGTACATTGTTTTCATTGAGGAAATGTACGAGTCTGCTGTTAATGATAATGCAGAGGATTTTCCCAAGGTTACTGTTGACGCATATTCCACGGTAGTTATTGGGGTCAAATTTGTCTCCACTTTTGTGGATTGGGGTGATCAGTCCTTGTTTCCAAATATTGGGGAAGATGCCAGAGCTAAGGACGATGTTAAAGAGTTTTAGTAGAGCCAATTGTAATTTGTTGTCTGTATATTTGATCATTTCATTAAGGATACCATCAACACCACAGGCCTTTTTGGGTTGGAGGGTTTTTATTTTGTCCTGTAACTCATTCAAGGTAATTGGAGAATCCAGTGGGTTCTGGTAGTCTTTAATAGTTGATTCTAAGATTTGTATTTGATCATGTATATGTTTTTGCTCTTTATTCTTTGTTATAGAGCCAAAAATATTGGAGAAGTGGTTTACCCATACATCTCCATTTTGGATAGATAATTATTCGTGTTGTTGTCTCTCTCTGTATCACCTGTCTCTCTCTCTCTCTGTCGCTCTCTGTCTCTCTCTCTCTGTCTCTCGCTGTCTGTCTCTGTCTCTCTCTCTCTGTCTCTCTCTATCTGTCTCTCTCTATCTGTCTGTCTCTGTCTGTCTCTGTCTCTCTCTCTGTCTGTCTCTCTCTCTCTGTCTCTCTCTGTCTCTCACTGTCTGTCTCTCTCTCTCGCTCTGTCTGTCTCTGTCTCTCTCTGTCTCTCTGTCTGTCTCTCTCTGTCTGTCTCTGTCTCTCTCTGTCTCTCTCTGTCTCTCTCTGTGTCTGTCAATTCAATTCAATTCAATTCAAGGGGCTTTATTGGCATGGGAAACATGTGTTAACATTGCCAAAGCAAGTGAGGTATAGTGAGGTAGATAATATACAAAAGTGAAATAACAGTAAACATTACACATACAGAAGTTTCAAAACAATAAAGACATTACAAATGTCATATTATGTATATTTACAGTGTTGTAACAATGTACAAATGGTTAAAGTACACAATGGAAAATAAATAAGCATAAATATGGGTTGTATTTACAATGGTGTTTGTTCTTCACTGGTTGCCCTTTTCTTGTGGCAACAGGTCACAAATCTTGCAACTGTGATGGCACAAGATGGCGTAGCAGTCGGACGTGTGTTTGTCTTGTCCCGTGTAAATAGTCCTCGTATTTTTCGTATACATTTTTCGTATACATTTCGTATATATTTTAATTTCACTTTCCATCTAGGAACTGAATATACATTCCTACATTCCGCCTCACCCAATGTGGTACGGACCTGCTATTTTTTATACTTTAGAACCGTAACCCCAATCAGAAGCTAGCCAGATAACTAGCTACTAGCTAGTAGTCAGTTAGCCACTGCTGCGGTCTTCACCCTTAACTCGGACACAGCCAGCTTCAGCTCGGGCCAATACCTGCCAGTCTGCAAGCGCGATATCAACCCAGAGCATATAGGACTGCTTTTTCTCTACCACATCACCGGATTCCTGACGCAAGCTCTGGACAATTACACCGTATCATCACAGCTAGCTAGCTGCAACCGAGTGGCTACTACTGGCTAACACCTCTGTCCCGAAGCAAGCACCAGTTAGCCTTGAGCTAGCCTCGAGCTAGGCCCATCTGCCGGCTAGCCGAAGAGGTCTACCAGCGAATTCTTGGGCTACAATACCTCTTTTGCCAATTGGACTGGACCTTTTTTTGCCGACACAGAGCCCTGCCAATCCATCACAACTGGTCTAAATCAGCTACAAGCTAATTTAGCCATTTTTTGCCGCTGCTAGCAGCTTTTACCTTCTGCACAGACACCAGCCCTGTTATTAGCCTGGATATTACTCACCAATTTACCAGCATCGGACTGTCTCTCGACAACAACGCCGGATTCCTGCCGTAATCCCTGAGCCACTACTTCTGATCCTCACAGCTAGCTTGCAGCTAGCGCAGCTAGCGCCACTGCCACGAAGCTAGCACCAGTTAGCAAACACAATTCTACAATTCACAACCTCTCTTTCGCCATCGCCATCCGGCTTGGATTCTCTGTCGACACGACCACGTCTGAGCAGACCCCCTCCGTCTGAGCAGACCACCCCCCGGGCTACTAACTTTAAACGCTGCGTGCTAGCTTAGTGGAGGCCTCCCTGCTCCATCTACGGCTGCCCCCTGGACACTATGATCACTTGGCTACATAGCTGATGCCTGCTTGACTGTCCATTAATTCACGGTACTCCATTCTGTTTATTTGTGTTTTATCTGTCGGCTCTGTGCTTTAACTCAGGATCTGTGTGTAGTTAATCCGACCCTCTCTGCCTAGTCGTCGCCATTTTTACCTGTTGTTGCTGTGTTAGACTAGCACCCTGTTATTGCTGCTGTTATCTTACCTGTTGTTTTAGCTAGCTCTCCCAATCAAGACCTGCAATCACTTTATGCCTTATTGTATGTCTCTCTCAAATATCAATATGCCTTGCATACTGTTGTTCAGGCTAGTTATCATTATCATTGTTTTGGTTTGCAATGGACCCCGTAGTTCCACTCTCCGTACCTCTGATACCTCCTTTGTCCCACCCCCCACACATGCGGTGACCTCACCCATTGAGACCAGCATGTCCAGAGATACAACCTCTCTTATCATCACCCAGTGCCTGGGCTTGCCTCCGCTGTACCCGTGCCCCACCATACCCCTGTCTGCACATTATGCCCAGAATCTATTCTACCACGCCCATATATCTGCTCCTTTTATTCTTTGTCCCCAACGCTCTAGGCGACCAGTTTTGATAGCCTTTAGCCGCACCCTCATCCTACTACTCCTCTGTTCCTCGGGTGATGTGGAGGTAAACCCAGGCCCTGCATGTCCCCAGTCACCCTCATTTGTTGACTTCTGTGATCGAAAAAGCCTTGGCCTCATGCATGTCAACATCAGAAGCCTCCTCCCTAAGTTTGCCTTACTCACCGCTTTAGCACACTCTGCCAACCCTGATGTCCTTGCCGTGTCCGAATCCTGGCTTAGGAAGGCCACCAAAAATTCTGGGATTTCCATACCCAACTATAACACTTTCCGTCAAGATAGAACTGCCAAAGGGGGAGGAGTTGCAATCTACTGCAGAGATAGCCTGCAAAGTTCTGTCATACTTTCCAGGTCTATGCCCAAACAGTTCGAACTTCTAATTTTAAAAATTAATCTCTCCAGAAATAAGTCTCTCACTGTTGCCGCCTGCTACCGACCCCCCTCAGCTCCCAGCTGTGCCCTGGACACCATCTGTGAATTGATCGCTCCCCATCTAGCTTCAGAGTTTGTTCTGTTAGGTGACCTAAACTGGGATATGCTTAACACCCCGGCAGTCCTACAATCCAAGCTTGATGCCCTCAATCTCACACAAATCATCAAGGAACCCACCAGGTACAACCCTAAATCCGTAAACATGGGCACCCTAATAGACATTATCCTGACCAACCTGCCCTCCAAATACACCTCTGCTGTCTTCAATCAAGATCTCAGCGATCACTGCCTCATTGCCTGTATCCGCCACGGGTCCGCGGTCAAACGACCACCCCTCATCACTGTCAAACGCTCCCTAAAACACTTCTGCGAGCAGGCCTTTCTAATCGACCTGGCCCGGGTACCCTGGAAGGATATTGACCTCATCCCGTCAGTTGAGGATGCCTGGTCATTCTTTAAAAGTTACTTCCTCACCATATTAGACAAGCATGCTCCGTTCAAAAAATGCAGAACCAAGAACAGATATAGCCCTTGGTTCACTCCAGACCTGACTGCCCTCGACCAGCACAAAAACATCCTGTGGCGAACTGCAATAGCATCGAAGAGCCCCCGCGATATGCAACTGTTCAGGGAAGTCAGGAACCAATACACGCAGTCAGTCAGGAAAGCAAAGGCCAGCTTTTTCAAGCAGAAATTTGCATCCTGTAGCTCTAACTCCAAAAAGTTCTGGGATACTGTAAAGTCCATGGAAAACAAGAGCACCTCCTCCCAGCTGCCCACTGCACTGAGGCTAGGTAACACGGTCACCACTGATAAGTCCGTGATAATCGAAAACTTCAACAAACATTTCTCAATGGCTGGCCATGCCTTCCTCCTGGCGACTCCAACCTTGGCCAACAGCCCCGCCCCCCCGCTGCTACTCGCCCAAGCCTCCCCAGCTTCTCCTTTACCCATATCCAGATAGCAGATGTTCTGAAAGAGCTGGAAAACCTGGACCCATACAAATCAGCTGGGCTTGACAATCTGGACCCCCTATTGCTGAAACTGTCCGCCGCCATTGTCGCACCCCCTATTACCAGCCTGTTCAACCTCTCCTTCGTATCATCTGAGATCCCCAAGGATTGGAAAGCTGCCGCGGTCATCCCCCTCTTCAAAGGGGGAGACACCCTGGACCCAAACTGTTACAGACCTATATCCATCCTGCCCTGCCTATCTAAGGTCTTCGAAAGCCAAGTCAACAAACAGATCACTGACCATCTCGAATCCCACCGTACCTTCTCCGCTGTGCAATCCGGTTTCCGAGCCGGTCACGGGTGCACCTCAGCCACGCTCAAGGTACTAAACGATATCATAACCGCCATCGATAAAAGACATTACTGTGCAGCCGTCTTCATCGACCTGGCCAAGGCTTTCGACTCTGTCAATCACCATATTCTTATCGGCAGACTCAGTAGCCTCGGTTTTTCTAATGACTGCCTTGCCTGGTTCACCAACTACTTTGCAGACAGAGTTCAGTGTGTCAAATCGGAGGGCATGTTGTCCGGTCCTCTGGCAGTCTCTATGGGGGTACCACAGGGTTCAATTCTCGGGCCGACTCTTTTCTCTGTATACATCAATGATGTTGCTCTTGCTGCGGGCGATTCCCTGATCCACCTCTACGCAGACGACACCATTCTATATACTTCCGGCCCTTCCTTGGACACTGTGCTATCTAACCTCCAAACGAGCTTCAATGCCATACAACACTCCTTCCGTGGCCTCCAACTGCTCTTAAACGCTAGTAAAACCAAATGCATGCTTTTCAACCGTTCGCTGCCTGCACCCGCACGCCCGACTAGCATCACCACCCTGGACGGTTCCGACCTAGAATATGTGGACATCTATAAGTACCTAGGTGTCTGGCTAGACTGCAAACTCTCCTTCCAGACTCATATCAAACATCTCCAATCCAAAATCAAATCAAGAATCGGCTTTCTATTCCGCAACAAAGCCTCCTTCACTCACGCCGCCAAACTTACCCTAGTAAAACTGACTATCCTACCGATCCTCGACTTCGGCGATGTCATCTACAAAATAGCTTCCAATACTCTACTCAGCAAACTGGATGCAGTTTATCACAGTGCCATTCGTTTTGTTACTAAAGCACCTTATACGACCCACCACTGCGACCTGTATGCCCTAGTCGGCTGGCCCTCGCTACATGTTCGTCGTCAGACCCACTGGCTCCAGGTCATCTACAAGGCTATGCTAGGTAAAGTGCCGCCTTATCTCAGTTCACTGGTCACGATGGCTACACCCACCCGCAGCACGCGCTCCAGCAGGTGTATCTCACTGATCATCCCTAAAGCCAAAACCTCATTTGGACGCCTTTCCTTCCAGTTCTCTGCTGCCTGCGACTGGAACGAATTGCAAAAATCTCTGAAGTTGGAGACTTTTATCTCCCTCAACAACTTTAAAAATCTGCTATCCGAGCAGCTAACCGATCGCTGCAGCTGTACATAGTCCATCTGTAAACTACCCACCCAATTTACCTACCTCACCCCCCATACTGCTTTTATTTATTTACTTTTCTGCTCTTTTGCACACCAGTATCTCTTCTTGCACATGATCATCTGATGATTTATCACTCCAGTGTTAATCTGCTAAATTGTAATTATTCGATTTATTGCCTACCTCATGCCTTTTGCACACATTGTATATAGATTCTCTTTTTTTTCTACCATGTTATTGACTTGTTTATTGTTTACTCCATGTGTAACTCTGTGTTGTCTGTTCACACTGCTATGCTTTATCTTGGCCAGGTCGCATTTGCAAATGAGAACTTGTTCTCAACTAGCCTACCTGGTTAAATAAAGGTGAAATAAATAAAAAAAATAAAAACTGTGGTATTTCACCCAAAAGATATGGGAGTTAATCAAAATTGGGTTTATTTTCAAATTCTTTGTGTATCTGTGTAATCTGAGGGAAATATGTGTCTCTAATATGGTCATACATTAGGCAGGAGGTTAGGAAGTGCAGCTCAGTCTACACCTCATTTTGTGGGCAGTGTGCACATAGCCTGTCTTCTCTTGAGAGCCATGTCTGCCTACGGGCGGCCTTTCTCAATAGCAAAGCTATGCTCACTGAGTCTGTCTCTCTCTGTCTGTCTCTGTCTCTCTCCGTCTCTCTCTCTATCTCTCTCTGTCTCTCTGTCTCTCTGTGTGTCTCTGTCTCTGTCTCTCTCTGTCTCTCTGTCTGTCTCTCTGTCTGTCTCTCTGTCTGTCTCTCTGTCTCTCTGTCTGTCTCTCTTGGTCTCTGTTTCTCTCTCTCTGTCTCTGTATTTCTATTCTGTAAAACAGCTAGGTCACCTTGAAACTCTCTCTCAGTTCAGTCACTGTGCTGACAGGATCAAACCGTGTGTTTCTGCTGCTGAGGCACTGCGTGTGTGTGAACACACTTCGCCCTTATGTCTTAGTGGATCTGGATAGAAGAAGTACTCTGGCAGAATGTCTGCCTAGCTTTGCAGATTTGAATTGTCAAGACATTGAGAAAAAATACAAAATATGTACGTGCCCAAACACAGAAAGACACACAAGAACAGGTCAGAAGTAAAGCAACTGCTGTGAAGAGTTCAAAATGTAAACCCCCAGCATACTCACCAACAGTTGAACTGGACGTCAGTGGTTGTATGGGGGAGAAGTAGTGACTGTCTGTTTGATGGAAGTGTGAATCGGGGTGGTCCTGAAGGTTGGTTATGAGGTGTGGTACTGACTGTCAGTGGTCATAATGTTTGTGTTTATTGATGCCAGTGCTTTCTATACGGATGTAGGATCTTAATTTGATCACTCTTTTGTTGCTGAGAATTTTCCTGCAAGGCAGAAAATGCAAACTTATGGTGTATTTAAATTTTAACAAGGCTTCTAAAGTTTGTCATTTCCACTTTGACATTTCAGACTTGATTTTCCCGAGCGAAAAATGTATCAACTCTTCCAAAAATGTCCATTAATTATGATCCACATAATAATTCACATTTCCTGTTGCTGCAGGATTATTTTCCTGCTGTAGCAAACTGACTCAAATGAATCCTACATCTGTAGGGGTGGTACAATAGGTGTGATGTCACTGACCGTCTGTTTGATGTCGGGGATACCGATGCGGAACACCATCATGGCGATGTGGGCGTCCTCTGACGGCGCCCTGCTGGAGCTATGCTCTCTCAGCCTCTTCTGCTGCTGCTGCTGATTGGCTGGCTGTTGATGGGTGGGTCCATGGTTGGACGAATAAGGGTTTACTGTGTGCCCGATGTTGCCGGGTTGTATCTGTCTGTCTCCTGTGGGTCGTCCAGCCATTTTGCCTAATTGCCTGTGCCCCTCATCCCTGCCTCCTCGCGACATGCCTCCTCCTCGCCTGACTTCCTCCACTTCCTCTTCCTCCTCTTCTCCCTCCAGCTCTCCATTCTCCCCATCTTCTCCCTCCTCATCACGGTCATCTTCCTCACCCTCCTCTTCTTCATCTTCCTCCTCCTCTTCCTCGTCCTCTGCCCCAGGATATAGATGTCTATTGTTTCCCAGCATCCTTTGCTGCTCCTCGTCACTGGAGAGGGGGCTGAGCGGCATCGTCATGGCGACAGGGAGGGTGGCACAAACGGCAGCGGCATCATTCCCCGAGACTCACTGAGGAGGAGAAAGGAGAAGAGGAGAACCATGAAAGGTCAAAATAGAGAGAGAGAGAGAGAGAGAGAGAGAGAGAGAGAGAAAGAGACAGAGACAGAGAGTTCCAAGGACAATCCTAAAAACTCAACCAGCAGCCCCAGTGTCTGTCGGGGTTCCTACACTGTTTCATGTCCTGACTCTGGTCACTATGGGAACAGACTGACTCCTTTCATACTGCCTTTTCACTGTCACCATGCGCTGCCATTTCATCACAATTTATTCTTCAACACCTCCCATATAAATATCTATGCAACAGATCTTCCACCCTGCTCTATATATAGTAGACATACATAATACTGCCCTGGTAGCCAGTGCCTTGATAAATACTACATCTATAGACTGACTGAGTCCACACTGACTGTTATACTGTTAAGAGCACCACTGAAACTACAAACATTAAACTACTACTGCAAACAATACAATACACACTGTAGACTACCTCTACACACTCACCCATTTCACTAGACTAGAACACTTCACAGTAGCATGAAACACAGTCTTCAACCTCACCTCTCAGAGTGGAGAGAACAATTTCAGAGCGTCTGTGATGTACCTCGTGCTGCAGACAGTGCACTACAAGCTGGAGAGTGTTCAGGTCAGTCCCTAGTGGATACTAGGCAGCATTGCGCTCTGTGAGTTTCAGCACCACTCCATACAGGACAGCTCCCCACAGCTAAAACAGCATGTTCAAGTGGCCACACAACACAATTCACACCAGCTGAATTGTGAAACTAAGCCTGCCCTCCTGACATCTAGCACACAGCACACACCCACATCAGTTACAATACAACACAACTATATCAACAATGAATACCCAGAAACAAAAGACAAAAAGAGAGATAGCACTGCCAATAAAACTGCCAAAATTGTGATGTTTTATCTCTGGGTGCTCATTTAAACGTTCATTTTGAAAACATCCAATATCCTGTCGTTCATTGTGTTCGAGCTATTTCACTTTGAATGCACCCAAGTATAGGAGAGTAATGAACTGTAAATTGAAAATGGAGTGTGTATGTGTGTGTGTGTGTGTGTGTGTGTGTGTGTGTGTGTGTGTGTGTGTGTGTGTGTGTGTGTGTGTGTGTGTGTGTGTGTGTGTGTGTGTGTGTGTGTGTGTGTGTGTGTGTGTGTGTGTGTGTGTGTGTGTGTGTGTGTGTGTGTGTGTGTGTGTGTGTGTGTGTGTGTGTAAGATGGTTGAAAGACACAGGGAAGAGAGGGGCCACTGTGAGAAAAGATGTGTTTGACACCAGCTCCCAGGGCTGTTCCCAGAGGACCGTGAGTGGCAGCAAATACCACTTGCTGTCCTCAGAGAGAATGAGAGGAGAGGAGAAGACAATATGAGAAAATGAGAAACCAGAGGGTGGGAGAGAAGGAAGATTTTAGTATGAGAGATGGTGACACATTGTGCCAAAACAAAGCCATGGAGTACATGGAAGTACACATGACATAGGGACAAATGCACTGAGAAACACAGATATAATATTTCTCATGGTTCTTTAACCTGTGTCATATTCATGCATCTCAGCCTCCTCACTAATGAAGAGCACAGTGCAGCTGAGCTGACAGGCCACAGTAGTGTTACAGCAGACCTGGACACCACCATACAGTAACACTGTCAGGTAGCAGAGAGGACAGAGAGACTCAGAGAGAGGGAGCAAAAATGAGGGTGGAAGACAAAGAGAAGGGGGTATATAGACACAGGAGAGAGAGAGAGGAAGAGAGCAGGTTTTAGACAGAGAGACACATGGGGAAGGGCAGAAAGAGAGCGCGAGAGAGAGAGAAAGAGAGAGACGGAGAGAGAGCGAGAGAGAAAGCGAGAGAGAGAGAGAGAGAGAGAGAGAGAGAGAGAGAGAGAGAGAGAGAGAGAGAGAGAGAGAGAGAGAGAGAGAGAGAGAGAGAGAGAGAGAGAGAGAAGCTCCAGGGTTGGGGGTAGAGAAATACAGAGGATTAGTTTCAATAGAGAGCTGAGGATTTGGAACAAGGAGACAAGGACTGGGAGCCAGGAGAGAGAGAGATCATTGTAGAAAGTCAGATAGAAAGAGGAAAGGAACACAGCAGATCTGATTAGAGAGACGGAGAGGGGAACAAGGCAGAGGAGAGAGGACAGAGAGGATGGGAGAAACAGAGAGGGGAACAAGGCAGAGGAGAGAGGACAGAGGATGGGAGAGACAGAGAGGGGAACAAGGCAGAGGAGAGAGGACAGAGAGGATGAGAGAGACAGAGAGGGGTCAAGGCAGAGGAGAGAGGACAGAGAGGATGAGAGAGACAGAGAGGGGAACAAGGCAGAGGAGAGAGGACAGAGGATGAGAGAGACAGAGAGGGGAACAAGGCAGAGGAGAGAGGACAGAGAGGATGAGAGAGACAGAGAGGGGAACAAGGCAGAGGAGAGAGGACAGAGAGGATGAGAGAGACAGAGAGGGGAACAAGGCAGAGGAGAGAGGACAGAGAGGATGGGAGAGACAGAGAGGAACAGGGAGATATTGGGGAGGAGAGGCAAAGGTAGAAAAAGGAGGAGAGGGCTGAGAGAAAAATACTGAGAAAGGAAGCTGAAACAGACTGTTGAAGTGGAAAACTGAGAAAAGAAGCTGAGATAGACTGTTGAAGTGGAAAGGAGCGTGAAGAAGGCAGAACAGGGAGCAGGAGGAGAAGAGACAGCAGGAGGTGGACTGGGGTGAGAGGGCAAAATAAAAGGGTTGAGGGAGGCGGACACGAAAGGAGAAAAGTGAGCGGTTAAGTGGAGAAATGCAAGGAGATTATGTTAATTTAGTTTGAAGAGAGAAGTCATGATGAGTCACACATAATAGGCCTTAATGAATGTATCCTGTAGAGAAGAGATGGAACAGAGAGATACATAGATTAGATATTTCCTATAAGCGACAGAGCTCTTTCCCACTGCGTATCTCCTCTCTACAGACTTCTCTTTCAGCACTCTCCTTGGAAAGCTGCAATTTAGTTAAGGCTCACGTCGTACCTTTGACTGTCCTCCAGGGAGACAGAGTCAGACTGACTGGACTTCCTGCTGATCAGTGGGGTTGACTGACCCTCTCTATCCTCCCCCACAGTCCATCTCCTACTGAGAGGTAGTGTCAGTGAGATAAGTCAGATTCTGTGTGGTCCTTAGTGGTTCAGCAACGGTTCAAAGTTGCTCTGTGAGCCAGGATCATAACATGGGTCACACTTCCGTTAACAGATTAGATTGATATAGTGCTTACAAGTGGTCAAAGTTCTTTACATCCACAGCCAATGTGGATCCAAAGCCATGTCATCTGGTCTGTAATGTCCCACCATCATTGTCTGTGGTGTGTCGTTTACCCTCCACCAATCAATCTCTCTTGCTACACCTCTCTCTCTCTCTCTCTCTCTCTCTCTCTCTCTCTCTCTCTCTCTCTCTCTCTCTCTCTCTCTCTCTCTCTCTCTCTCTCTCTCTCTCTCTCTCTCTCTCTCTCTCTCTCTCTCTCTCTCTCTCTCTCTCTCTCTCTCTCTCTCTCTCTCTCTCTCTCTCTCTCTCTCTCTCTCTCTCTCTCTTTCAGCCTCTCTTTTACTGTATGTGGGACAAAGTGTGTATATAGATAGATATTTTCAGTGTCTCGGTCCCCAGGAAACTTCACTGGGAAACTTCCAAGGAACAGATCGCCCCACTTTCAGGCCACTAAACTAGAGCGAACAATTTCTCTCCCTCCCTCTCTAACATACACACACACATGTATGCACACACGCACACAGCCAACCATATGTGTAAACGTTGACCTTTCTGATACAGTTCCAGCATGAGTAAGGGCTAATTGGGAGCTAATATAATCCTTCTCTGTCAGTTCTGACCTCCGGCCTTCTGCTACGTCATCAAACTGTCACCCAGGAGGCCCCGCCCACAGGAAACTAAGGTTGGATAATGCTGTTCTTTTCCATACAGACAGGGATCACACACTCTCCCTACAGACAGCGATCACACACTCTCCCTACAGACAGCGATCACACACTCTCCCTACAGACAGCGATCACACACTCTCCCTACAGACAGCGATCACACACTCTCCCTACAGACAGCGATCACACACTCTCCCTACAGACAGCGATCACACACTCTCCCTACAGACAGCGATCACACACTCTCCCTACAGACAGCGATCACACACTCTCCCTACAGACAGAGATCACACACTCTCCCTACAGACAGCGATCACACACTCTCCCTACAGACAGCGATCACACACTCTCCCTACAAACAGCGATCAAACACTCTCCCTACAGACAGGGATCACACACTCTCCATACAGACAGAGATCACACACTCTCCCTACAGACAGCGATCACACACTCTCCCTACAGACAGCGATCACACACTCTCCCTACAGACAGAGATCACACACTCTCTCTACAGACAGCGATCACACACTCTCCCTACAGACAGCGATCACACACTCTCCCTAAAGACAGAGATCACACACTCTCCCTACAAACAGCGATCACACACTCTCCCTACAGACAGCGATCACACACTCTCCCTACAGACAGCGATCACACACTCTCCCTACAGACAGCGATCACACACTCTCCCTACAGACAGCGATCACACACTCTCCCTACAAACAGAGATCACACACTCTCTCTACAGACAGCGATCACACACTCTCCCTACAGACAGCGATCACACACTCTCCATACAGACAGAGATCACACACTCTCCCTACAGACAGCGATCACACACTCTCCCTACAGACAGCGATCACACACTCTCCCTACAGACAGAGATCACACACTCTCTCTACAGACAGCGATCACACACTCTCCCTACAGACAGCGATCACACACTCTCCCTACAGACAGAGATCACACACTCTCCCTACAGACAGCGATCACACACTCTCCCTACAGACAGCGATCACACACTCTCCCTACAGACAGCGATCACACACTCTCCCTACAGACAGCGATCACACACTCTCCCTACAGACAGCGATCACACACTCTCCCTACAGACAGCGATCACACACTCTCCCTACAGACAGCGATCACACACTCTCCCTACAGACAGCGATCACACACTCTCCCTACAGACAGCGATCACACACTCTCCCTACAGACAGAGATCACACACTCTCCCTACAGACAGCGATCACACACTCTCCCTACAAACAGCGATCACACACTCTCCCTACAGACAGAGATCACACACTCTCCCTACAGACAGCGATCACACACTCTCCCTACAGACAGAGATCACACACTCTCCCTACAGACAGAGATCACACACTCTCCCTACAGACAGAGATCACACACTCTCTCTACAGACAGCGATCACACACTCTCCCTACAGACAGCGATCACACACTCTCCCTACAGACAGAGATCACACACTCTCCCTACAGACAGCGATCACACACTCTCCCTACAGACAGCGATCACACTCTCCCTACAGACAGCGATCACACACTCTCCCTACAGACAGTGATCACACACTCTCCCTACAGACAGTGATCACACACTCTCCCTACAGACAGCGATCACACACTCTCCCTACAGACAGTGATCAAAAAACAATGACCAAACACTCCCTCCCACACAGTTATGTTAGAAGGAGGGAAGGTGAATATTCATAAATTACATCTCTCCTTCCAAGCATAATATCTCTGTCAGGCAACAGTAGCAGAACACATGGAAAGGATTCAGCAATTCAGCGCTTTGGGAAATCCATAAAACAATAGTGAACACCCCTACAGTACACAACTGATGGGTGGATGAAGAGAGAGAGGAAACCACAATCTGTACCTCCTGAGGCTCAACACTGACCTCCTAGTCCATTTAGTACATTCTGCCTGTTACCCCCACATTCAATATAAAGATGTCACAGGAAACAGTGTGAACAGGCTCAGAGTGATGACCTCATTCACAGCCAGGCAGCTCTCTCTCTCTGCTGCCTATTCCAGGAGCTGACTAATACCAGCTGCAGCTCCCCCCCGCCTGCCTGTTGGTCTGGAAGCAGAGTGATGACATCACACACAGAGGCAAGTTCTCCCACCTGCCTGCCTGACCACCCGCCCGCCCACCCGCCTCCCTCCCTCCCTGGCAGACAGCTCTAGTGGGGACCATTATGTGTCAGTGTAGTGGAGGGGCTGATGAATACATAAAGGCTGTAGCTGTAGGGGAGGGGACTGAGGAGCAGACGAGGGATGTGAAATATTAAAGGGAGATGCTGCTCTGCTCCGGGCCTGTACGCAGGGAACAGGAGACCACATGACACCCCCAGCTCTGCCCCTCACAATAACACAACTTATGGTTTCTGAGCCTGGACTCCAAAACACACTAGCCTGGGCTGGTCCTAATGCTACACATGCTATAGCCAACTGCTCCAACTATCGTCATGCAGTACAGTACATGTTAGTAAGAGGAGTTGGCAACAGATCTGAAACTGACACCAGGCTGGTAGAACATGTGACTGTCTCTTGTCTTTGTCAGCATGATGGCTTTTGAAGTCCAAGAACAGCTCCATCAGCTAACTACACGTTGTGATGTCATCCCACTGGGACTGGACCAGAGCTGTGTGTGTGATGAGCAGGCAGGTTTCAGACAGTCTAACCAGCCCGGTGTTATGTGCTGGCTGTAATGAAACACCTGTAACTAGGGAACAGGGATTACACAACAGACTCATAGTCAGAGACAGAAATGGACAGACAGTAAAATACTAATTGAAGAGCAGAGCAGAGAGCTGGGGTGCGTTCCAAATGTCACCCTGTTTCCTTCCTAGTGCACTACTGTCGACCAGAGCCCTATGGGCCCTATGGGCACTGGTCAAAAGTAGTGCACCATATATGGAATAGGGTGCCACTGGGGCACAGTAGGCTGGACAGAGCTGTCATTGAGTGGGATGGGGTTATTTGACAGTTATTTGCGGTGGGTTTGACAGCTCCCTACGGTACTAGTGGCTGAATCAGCTGTTTGCACCGGTGGTATAGAGCCGTTGGGAGGCTTTTGAACAGATAAGAAAAGTCCAGATTTAAAAAAAGTCTGTGTCTGCTTTTAGTTGGTGTCTGCTTTTGAATGAATAAAGACATCCTCAACTGGTATACAGAGCTATAGTTTCATTTTGTCTGAGACTAGAACAAATACAATTCAGTAATGATTTTCCTAAAATCTTAGATATTTATCACTTATACATCTTCTGACATGTTAACATCCTGGTCCTTAAACAAAAGGTCTGTGTTGAGACTAGTCTAATCCCATACGACTCCTATACCTTTGCTCTAGTGAATGACTCCCGTCAGGATATCTCCTTAGATAGGTTAGAGGTGACTAGTGACAGATAATTGATGAGAGCTGAATGACTGAACGACGCTGATTAGATCTGACTCCATAAACTCCCCCATGTAGGGAGAGACAGCATCATGTATAGTGTCCTAACCTATTCTATGTAGGCCAATCAATATGGATTCACATTCAATTACTTTTATCGCTCCCTTGCTTTACTCACCTCTCTCTCTCTGTCTCTCTCTCTCTCTCTCTCTCTCTCTCTCTCTCTCTCTCTCTCTCTCTCTCTCTCTCTCTCTCTCTGTTGTCTTTTCAATATCCACCTTTTTATATATCCCATCTATCCTCCTATCTGTCAGCTATGTGCCACTTTTTATATCAGTTTCTCTCCATTTTCCTTCTCCATCCTCTCCTCTCCACTACTCCTCTCCTCCCCTCCTCTGCTCTTCATCCACTTTTTTCACACCTCAACTTCACCTCTTAATTGTGTTTGTGTTTTAAATCATGTAATATGCTGGACAGGCAGAAAGCGCACGTTCATTTTTCTCTTTGTTGAATTATGCCTGCAAACTGTCCCAAATCAGCACGGTAGTTCTGAAAATGGAGGGGGGTGGGGTATATGTGTTGAAATACACAGCATGTGACATCATATATGATGGGTATGCAATGTGTGTGTGTGTCTACTTCTCAGAAGAAAACTTTCAAAATAGGAAACCTTTAGCAGCAAGGAGAAGTAAGACTCCTGATGCATATGTGCTCAGTGTGTGTCTCTTATGAGCACTCTGCCAGGCAGCAACGTCCTCAGCTGTTAGATCTGTGTGGTAGTCCGACATTCCTGGTACACTTAACGCCTGCATGAGGAAAGGATATCTCATACATCAATTCCCAATCATACTGTCACAGCACAGCCCCTCCAATGTTACTATAAATACTGCCACAGCACAGCCCCCCCACTGTTACTATAAATACTGCCACAGCACAGCCCCTCCACTGTTACTATAAATACTGCCACAGCACAGCCCCTCCAATGTTACTATAAATACTGCCACAGCACAGCCCCTCCAATGTTACTATAAATAGTGCCTATAAATACTGCCACAGCCCCTCCACTGTTACTATAAATACTGCCACAGCACAGCCCCTCCACTGTTACTATAAATACTGCCACAGAAAAGCCCCTCCACTGTTACTATAAATACTGACACAGAACCTCCACTGTTACGAAAATACTGCCACAGCCCCTCCACTGTTACTATAAATACTGCCAGAGAACAAGCCCCTCCACTGTTACTATAAATACTACCTATAAATACCGCCAAAACACAGCCCCTCCACTGTTACTATAAATACTGCCAAATAAATACTGCCACAACACAGCCCCTCCACTGTTACTATAAATACTACCTATAAATACCGCCACAGCACAGCCCCTCCACTGTTACTATAAATACTGCCACAGCACAGTCCCTCCACTGTTACTATAAATACTGCCATAGCACAAACCCTGCAATGTTACTATAAATACTGCCTATAAATAGTGCCAAAGCCCCTCCACTGTTACTATAAATACTGCAACAGCAAAGCCCCTCCACTGTTACTATAAATACTGCCACAGACCATACACTGTTACTATAAATACTGCAAACAGCCCCCCCACTGTTCCCATAAATACTGCCACAGCACAGCCCCTCCACTGTTACAATAAATACTGCCACAGCACAGCCCCTCCACTGTTACTATAAATACTGCCATAGCACAGCTCCTCCACTGTTACTATAAATACTGCCTATAAATACTGCCTATAAATACTGCCATAGCACAGCCCCTTCAATGTTACTATAAATACTGCCACAGCACAGCCCCTCCACTGTTACTATAAACACTGCCACCCCCCCCCCCCCATGGTTACTATAAATACTCCCACAGCACACCCCTCAACTGTTACTATAAATACTGCCACAGCACAGCCCATCCACTGTTACTATAAATACTGCCACAGCACAGCCCCTCCACTGTTACTATAAATACTGCCACAGCACAGCCCCTCCACTGTTACTATAAACACTGCCACCCCCCCACCCCCCCATGGTTACTATAAATACTCCCACAGCACACCCCTCAACTGTTACTATAAATACTGCCACAGCACAGCCCATCCACTGTTACTATAAATACTGCCACAGCACAGCCCATCCACTGTTATTATAAATACTGCCACAGCACCTCCACTGTTACTATAAACACTGCCACAGCCCCTCCACGTTTACTATAAACACTGCCAC
Organism: Salvelinus alpinus; assembly: GCF_045679555.1. Classification (NCBI taxonomy): domain Eukaryota; kingdom Metazoa; phylum Chordata; class Actinopteri; order Salmoniformes; family Salmonidae; genus Salvelinus; species Salvelinus alpinus. The sequence continues at coordinate 19,657,785 of NC_092121.1, forward strand.
AGCACAGCCCCTCCACTGTTACTATAAATACTGCCACAGCCACTCCACTGTTACTAAACATACTGCCTATAAATACTGCCACAGCATAGCCCATTCAATGTTACTATAAATACTGCCACAGCAAAGCCCCTCCACTGTTACTATAAACACTGCCTAAGCCACTCCACGGTTATTATAAACACTGCCACAGCACAGCCTCTCCACTGTTACTATAAATACTGCCACAGCACAGCCCCTCCAATGTTACTATACATACTGCAACAGCAAAGCCCCTCCACTGTTACTATAAATAATGCCTATAAATACTGCCACAGCACAGCCCCTCCACTGTTACTATAAATACTACCACAGCACAGCCCCTCCACTGTTACTATACATACTGCCACAGCACAGCCCCTCCACTGTTACTATAAATACTGACACAGCCCCTCCACTGTTACTATAAATACTGCCACAGCCCCTCCACTGTTACTAGAAATACTGCCACAGCACAGCCCCTCCACTATTACTATAAATACTGCCACAGCCCCTCCACTGTTACTAGAAATACTGCCACAGCACAGCCCCTCCACTATTACTATAAATACTACCACAGCCCTTCCACTGTTACTATAAATACTATCTATAAATACTGCCACAGTACAGCCCCTTCAATGTTACTATAAATACTGCCACAGCCCCTCCGCGGTTACTATAAACACTGGCACAGCACAGCCCTTCCACTGTTACTATAAATACTGCCCCAGCACAGCCCCTCCACTGTTACTATAAATACTGCCACAGCCCGTCCACTGTTACTATACATACTGCCTATGAATACTGCCACAGCAGAGCCCCTTCAATGTTACTATAAATACTGCCACAGCACAGCCCCTCCAATGTTACTATAAATACTGCCACAGCACAGCCCCTCCACTGTTTCTAATAAATACTGCCACAGCCCCTCCACTGTTACTATGAATACTGCCACAGCCCCTCCACTGTTATTATAAATACTGCCACAGCCCCTCCACTGTTACTATAAATACTGCCACAGCCCCTCCACTGTTACTATAAATACTGCCACAGCACAGCCCCTCCACTGTTACTATAAACATTGCCACAGCACAGCCCCTCCACTGTTACAATAAATACTGCCACAGCACAGCCCCTCCACTGCTACTAGAAATACTGCCACAGCCCCTCCATTGTTACTATAAACACTGCCACAGCCCCTCCACTGTTACTATACATACTGCCTATAAATACTGTCACAGCATAGCCCCTTCAATGTTACTATAAATACTGCCACAGCACAGCCCCTCCACTGTTACTATAAATACTGCCACAGCAAAGCCAATCCACTGTTACTATAAATACTGCCACATCCCCCCCATGGTTACTATAAATACTGCCACAGCCCCTCCACTGTTACTATAAATACTGCCCCAGCACAGCCCCTCCACTGTTACTATAAATACTGCCACAGCCCGTCCACTGTTACTATACATACTGCCTATAAATACTGCCACAGCACAGCCCCTTCAATGTTACTATAAATACTGCCACAGCACAGCCCCTCCAATGTTACTATAAATACTGCCACAGCAAAGCCCCTCCACTGTACCTATAAATAATGCCTATTAATACTGCCACAGCACAGACCCTCCACTGTTACTATGAATACTGCCACAGCCCGTCCAACTGTTACTATAAATACTGCCACAGCCCCTCCACTGTTACTAGAAATACTGCCACAGCACAGCCCCTCCACTGTTACTATAAACATTGCCACAGCACAGCCCCTCCACTGTTACTATAAATACTACCACAGCCCTTCCACTGTTACTATAAATACTATCTATAAATACTGCCACAGTACAGCCCCTTCAATGTTACTATAAATACTGCCACAGCCCCTCCACGGTTCCTATAAACACTGCCACAGCACAGCCCTTCCACTGTTACTATAAATACTGCCCCAACACAGCCCCTCCACTGTTACTATAAATACTGCCACAGCCCTTCCACTGTTACTATAAATACTGCCCCAACACAGCCCCTCCACTGTTACTAAAAATACTGCCACAGCACAGACCCTCCACTGTTACTATAAACATTGCCACAGCACAGCCCCTCCACTGTTACTATAAACATTGCCACAGCACAGCCCCTCCACTGTTACTAGAAATACTGCCACAGCCCCTCCACTGTTACTAGAAATACTGCCACAGCACAGCCCCTCCACTGTTACTATAAACATTGCCACAGCACAGCCCCTCCACTGTTACTATAAATACTGCCACAGCCCCTCCACTGTTACTATAAACATTGCCACAGCACAGCCCCTCCACTGTTACTATAAATACTACCACAGCCCTTCCACTGTTACTATAAATACTATCTATAAATACTGCCACAGTACAGCCCCTTCAATGTTACTATAAATACTGCCACAGCCCCTCCACGGTTCCTATAAACACTGCCACAGCACAGCCCTTCCACTGTTACTATAAATACTGCCCCAACACAGCCCCTCCACTGTTACTATAAATACTGCCACAGCCCGTCCACTGTTACTATACATACTGCCTATAAATACTGCCACAGCACCTTCAATGTTACTATAAATACTGCCACAGCACAGCCCCTCCAATGTTACTATAAATACTGCCACAGCAAAGCCCCTCCACTGTTACTAGAAATAATGCCTATTAATACTGCCACAACACAGCCCCTCCACTGTTACTATAAATACTGCCACAGCCCCTCCACTGTTACTATAAATACTGCCACAGCCCCTCCACTGTTACTATAAATACTGCCACAGCCCCTCCACTGTTACTGTAAATACTGCCACAGCCCCTCTACTGTTACTAGAAATACTGCCACAGCCCCTCCACTGTTACTAGAAATACTGCCACAGCACAGCCCCTCCACTGTTACTATAAACATTGCCACAGCACAGCCTCTCCACTGTTACAATAAATACTGCCACAGCACAGCCCCTCCACTGTTACTAGAAATACTGCCACAGCCCCTCCTTTGTTACTATAAACACTGCCACAGCCCCTCCACTGTTACTATACATACTGCCTATAAATACTGTCACAGCACAGCCCCTTCAATGTTACTATAAATACTGCCACAACACAGCCCCTCCACTGTTACTATAAATATGGCCACAGAACCTCCACTGTTACTATAAATACTGCCACAGCACAGCCCCTCCACTGTTACTATAAACATTGCCACAGCACAGCCCCTCCACTGTTACAATAAATACTGCCACAGCACAGCCCCTCCACTGTTACTAGAAATACTGCCACAGCCCCTCCTTTGTTACTATAAACACTGCCACAGCCCCTCCACTGTTACTATACATACTGCCTATAAATACTGTCACAGCACAGCCCCTCCTTTGTTACTATAAACACTGCCACAGCCCCTCCACTGTTACTATAAACACTGCCACAGCCCCTCCACTGTTACTATAAATACTGCCACAGCCCCTCCACTGTTACTATAAATACTGCCACAGCCCCTCCACTGTTACTGTAAATACTGCCACAGCCCCTCTACTGTTACTAGAAATACTGCCACAGCCCCTCCACTGTTACTAGAAATACTGCCACAGCACAGCCCCTCCACTGTTACTATAAACATTGCCACAGCACAGCCTCTCCACTGTTACAATAAATACTGCCACAGCACAGCCCCTCCACTGTTACTAGAAATACTGCCACAGCCCCTCCTTTGTTACTATAAACACTGCCACAGCCCCTCCACTGTTACTATACATACTGCCTATAAATACTGTCACAGCACAGCCCCTTCAATGTTACTATAAATACTGCCACAACACAGCCCCTCCACTGTTACTATAAATATGGCCACAGAACCTCCACTGTTACTATAAATACTGCCACAGCACAGCCCCTCCACTGTTACTATAAACATTGCCACAGCACAGCCCCTCCACTGTTACAATAAATACTGCCACAGCACAGCCCCTCCACTGTTACTAGAAATACTGCCACAGCCCCTCCTTTGTTACTATAAACACTGCCACAGCCCCTCCACTGTTACTATACATACTGCCTATAAATACTGTCACAGCACAGCCCCTCCTTTGTTACTATAAACACTGCCACAGCCCCTCCACTGTTACTATAAACACTGCCACAGCCCCTCCACTGTTACTATAAACACTGCCACATCCCCGCCATGGTTACTATAAATACTGCCAAAGCCCCTCCACTGTTACTATACATACTGCCAAAGCCCCTCTACTGTTACTAGAAATACTGCCACAGCCATTCCACTGTTACTATAAATATGGCCACAGAACCTCCACTGTTACTATAAATACTGCCACAGCACAGCCCCTCCACTGTTACTATAAACATTGCCACAGCACAGCCCCTCCACTGTTACAATAAATACTGCCACAGCACAGCCCCTCCACTGTTACTAGAAATACTGCCACAGCCCCTCCTTTGTTACTATAAACACTGCCACAGCCCCTCCACTGTTACTATACATACTGCCTATAAATACTGTCACAGCACAGCCCCTCCTTTGTTACTATAAACACTGCCACAGCCCCTCCACTGTTACTATAAACACTGCCACAGCCCCTCCACTGTTACTATAAACACTGCCACATCCCCGCCATGGTTACTATAAATACTGCCAAAGCCCCTCCACTGTTACTATACATACTGCCAAAGCCCCTCTACTGTTACTAGAAATACTGCCACAGCCATTCCACTGTTACTAGAAATACTGCCACAGCACAGCCCCTCCACTGTTACTATAAACATTGCCACAGCACAGCCCCTCCACTGTTACTATAAATACTACCACAGCCCTTCCACTGTTACTATAAATACTATCTATAAATACTGCCACAGTACAGCCCCTTCAATGTTACTATAAATACTGCCACAGCCCCTCCACGGTTACTATAAACACTGCCACAGCACAGCCCTTCCACTGTTACTATAAATACTGCCCCAGCACAGCCCCTCCACTGTTACTATAAATGCTGCCACAGCCCGTCCACTGTTACTATACATACTGTCTATAAATACTGCCACAGCACAGCCCCTTCAATGTTACTATAAATACTGCCACAGCACAGCCCCTCCAATGTTACAATGAATATTGCCACAGCAAAGCCCGTCCACTGTTACTATAAATAATGCCTATTAATACTGCCACAGCACAGCCCCTCCACTGTTACTATAAATACTGCCACAGCCCTCCACTGTTACTATGAATACTGCCACAGCCCCTCCACTGTTACTGTAAACATTGCCACAGCACAGCCCCTCCACTGTTACTATAAACATTGCCACAGCACAGCCCTCCACTGTTACTATGAATACTGCCACAGCCCCTCCACTGTTACTATAAACATTGCCACAGCACAGCCCCTCCACTGTTACTATAAACATTGCCACAGCACAGCCCCTCCACTGTTACTAGAAATACTGCCACAGCCCCTCCACTGTTACTAGAAATACTGCCACAGCACAGCCCCTCCACTGTTACTATAAACATTGCCACAGCACAGCCCCTCCACTGTTACTATAAATACTACCACAGCCCTTCCACTGTTACTATAAATACTATCTATAAATACTGCCACAGTACAGCCCCTTCAATGTTACTATAAATACTGCCACAGCACCTCCACGGTTCCTATAAACACTGCCACAGCACAGCCCTTCCACTGTTACTATAAATACTGCCCCAGCACAGCCCCTCCACTGTTACTATAAATACTGCCACAGCCCGTCCACTGTTACTATACATACTGCCTATAAATACTGCCACAGCACAGCCCCTTCAATGTTACTATAAATACTGCCACAGCACAGCCCCTCCAATGTTACTATAAATACTGCCACAGCAAAGCCCCTCCACTGTTACTATAAATAATGCCTATTAATACTGCCACAGCACAGCCCCTCCACTGTTACTATAAATACTGCCACAGCCCCTCCACTGTTACTATGAATACTGCCACAGCCCCTCCACTGTTACTATAAATACTGCCACAGCCCCTCCACTGTTACTGTAAATACTGCCACAGACCCTCTACTGTTACTAGAAATACTGCCACAGCCCCTCTACTGTTACTAGAAATACTGCCACAGCCCCTCCACTGTTACTGTAAATACTGCCACAGACTCTCTACTGTTACTAGAAATACTGCCACAGACCCTCTACTGTTACTAGAAATACTGCCACAGACCCTCTACTGTTACTAGAAATACTGCCACAGCACAGCCCCTCCACTGTTACTATAAACATTGCCACAGCACAGCCCCTCCACTGTTACAATAAATACTGCCACAGCACAGCCCCTCCACTGTTACTATACATACTGCCTATAAATACTGTCACAGCACAGCCCCTTCAATGTTACTATAAATACTGCCACAGCACAGCCCCTCCACTGTTACTATAAATATGGCCACAGAACCTCCACTGTTACTATAAATACTGCCACAGCACAGCCCCTCCACTGTTACTATAAACATTGCCACAGCACAGCCCCTCCACTGTTACAATAAATACTGCCACAGCACAGCCCCTCCACTGTTACTAGAAATACTGCCACAGCCCCTCCTTTGTTACTATAAACACTGCCACAGCCCCTCCACTGTTACTATACATACTGCCTATAAACACTGCCACATCCCCGCCATGGTTACTATAAATACTGCCACAACCCCCCCACTGTTACTATAAATACGGCCACAGACCCTCCACTGTTACTACAAATACTGCCACAGCACAGCCCCTCCACTGTTACTATAAACACTGCCACAGCACAGTCTCTCCACTGTTACTATAAATACTGCCACAGCACAGCCCATCCACTGTTACTATAAATACTGCCACAGCACAGCCCCTCCACTGTTACTATAAACACTGCCACATCCCCCCCATAGTTACTATAAATACTGCCACAGCACAGCCCCTCCACTGTTACTATAAACACTGCCACAGCACAGCCTCTCCACTGTTACTATAAATACTGCCACAGCACAGCCCCTCCACTGTTACTATAAATACTGCCACAGCCCATCCACTGTTACTATAAATACTGCCACAGCACAGCCCCTCCACTGTTATTATAAATACTGCCACAGCCCCTCCACGGTTACTATAAACATTGCCACAGCACAGCCCTCCCACTGTTACTATAAATACTGCCCCAGCACAGCCCCTCCACTGTTACTATAAATACTGCCACAGCCCGTCCACTGTTACTATACATACTGCCTATAAATACTGCCACAGCACAGCCCCTTCAATGTAACTATAAATACTGCCACAGCACAGCCCCTTCAATTTTACTATAAATACTGCCACAGCACAGCCCCTCCACTGTTACTATAAATACGGCCACAGACCATCCACTGTTACTATAAATACTGCCACATCCCCCCCATGGTTACTATAAATACTGCCACAGCACAGCCCCTCCACTGTTACTATAAACACTGCCAAATCCCCCCCATGGTTACTATAAATACTGCCACAGCACAGCCCCTCCACTGTTACTATAAACACTGCCACAGCACAGCCTCTCCACTGTTACTATAAATACTGCCACAGCACAGCCCCTCCACTGTTACTATGAATACTGCCACAGCACATCCCCTCCACTGTTATTATAAATACTGCCACAGCCCCTCCACTGTTACTATAAACACTGCCACAGCACAGCCCCTCCAATGTTACTATAAATACTGCAACAGCAAAGCCCCTCCACTGTTACTATAAATAATGCCTATATATACTGCCACAGCACAGCCCCTCCACTGTTACTATAAATACTGCCACAGCACAGCCCCTCCACTGTTACTATACATACTGGCACAGCACAGCCCATCCACTGTTACTATAAATACTGCCACAGCACAGCCCCTCCAATTTTACTATAAATACTGCCACAGCACAGCCCCTCCACTGTTACTATAAATACTGCCACAGCACAGCCCCTCCAATGTTACTATAAATACTGCAACAGCAAAGCCCCTCCACTGTTACTACACATACTGCCACAGCACAGCCCCCCCCCCCCCCACTGTTACTATAAATACTGCCACAGCCCCTCCACTGTTACTATAAATACTGCCACAGCCCATCCACTGTTACTATACATACTGCCTGTAAATACTGCCAAAGCACAGCCCCTCCAATGTTACTATAAATAATGCCTATAAATACTGCCACAGCACAGCCCATCCAAAGTTACTATAAATACTGCCACAGCACAGCCCCTCCACTGTTACTATAAATACTGCCAGAGAACAAACCCTCCACTGTTACTAAAAATACTGCGACAGCACAGCCCCTCCACTGTTACTATAAATACTGCCAGAGAACAAACCCTCCACTGTTACTATAAATGCTGCCAGAGAACAGTCCATCCACTGTTACTATAAACACTACCTAAACGTACTGCCACAGCACAGCCCATCCAATGTTACTATAAATACTGCCACAGCACAGCCCCTCTAATGTTACTATAAATACTGCCACAGCAAAGCCAATCCACTGTTACTATAAATAATGCCTATAAATACTGCCGCAGCACAGCCCCTCCACTGTTACTATAAATACTGCCACAGCACAGCCCCGCCACTGTTACTATAAATATTGCCTAGACATACTGCCACAGCACAGCCCCTCCACTGTTACTATAAATACTGCCACAGCCTCTCCACTGTTACTATAAATACTGCCACAGCCCCTCCACTGCTACTATAAATTCTGCCACAGCACAGCCCCTCCACTGTTACTATAAATACTGCCACATCACAACCCCTCCACTGTTACTATAAATAATGCCTATAAATACTGCCACAGACAATACACTGTTACTATAAATACTGCCACAGCACAGCCCCTCCACTGTTACTATAAATATTGTCTAGACATACTGCCACAGCACAGCCCCTCCACTGTTACTATAAACACTGCCACAGCCCCTCCACAGTTACTATAAACACTGCCACAGCAAAGCCCCTCCACTGTTTCTATAAATACTGCCACAGCACAGCCCCTCCACTGTTACTATAAATACTGCCACATCACAGCCCCTCCACTGTTACTATAAATAATGCCTATAAATACTGCCACAGACAATACACTGTTACTATAAATACTGCCACAGCACAGCCAATCCAATGTTACTATAAATACTGCCTAAAAATACTGCCACAGCACAGCCCCCCCACTGTTACCATAAATACTGCCACATTCCCTCCACTGTTACTATAAATACTGCCACAGCCCCTCCACTGTTACTATAAATACTGCCACAGCCCCTCCACTGTTACTATACATACTGCCTGTAAATACTGCCACAGCCCCTCCAATGTTACTATAAATAATGCCTATAAATACTGCCACAGGACAGACCCTCCACTGTTTCTATAAATACTGCCACAGCCCTTCCACTGTTACTATAAATACTATCTATAAATATTGCCACAGTACAGCCCCTTCAATGTTACTAAAGATGCTGCCACAGCCCCTCCACGGTTACTATAAACACAGCCACAGCACAGCCCTTCCACTGTTACTATAAATACTGCCCCAGCACAGCCCCTCCACTGTTACTATAAATACTGCCACAGCCCATCCACTGTTACTATACATACTGCCTATAAATACTGCCACAGCACAGCCCCTTCAATGTTACTATAAATACTGCCACAGCACAGCCCCTCCACTGTTACTATAAATACGGCCACAGACCCTCCACTGTTACTATAAATACTGCCACATCCCCCCATGGTTACTATAAATACTGCCACAGCACAGCCCCTCCACTGTTACTATAAACACTGCCAAATCCCCCCCATGGTTACTATAAATACTGCCACAGCACAGCCCCTCCACTGTTACTATAAACACTGCCACAGCACAGCCTCTCCACTGTTACTATAAATACTGCCACAGCACAGCCCCTCCACTGTTACTATGAATACTGCCACAGCACATCCCCTCCACTGTTATTATAAATACTGCCACAGCCCCTCCACTGTTACTACAAACACTGCCACAGCACAGCCCCTCCAATGTTACTATAAATACTGCAACAGCAAAGCCCCTCCAATGTTACTATAAATAATGCCTATATATACTGCCACAGCACAGCCCCTCCACTGTTACTATAAATACTGCCACAGCACAGCCCCTCCACTTTTACTATAAATACTGCCCAAGCACAGCCCCTCCACTGTTACCATAAATACTGCCACAGCCCCTTCACTGTTACTATAAATACTGCCACAGCACAGCCCCTCCACTGTTACTATAAATACTGCCACAGCACAGCCCCTCCCCTGTTACTATAAATACTGCCACAGCACAGCCCCTCCACTGTTACTATAAATACTGCCACAGCCCCTCCACTGTTACTATAAATACTGCCACAGCCCCTTCACTGTTACTATAAATACTGCCACAGCACAGCCCCTCCACTATTACTATAAATACTGCCACAGCACAGCCCCTCCCCTGTTACTATAAATACTGCCACAGAAAAGCCCCTCCCCTGTTACTATAAATACTGCCACAGCACAGCCACTCCACTGTTACTTTAAATACTACATATAAATACCGACAAAGCACAGCCCCTCCACTGTTACTATAAATACTGCCACAGCACAGCCAATCCAATGTTACTATAAATACTGCCTAAAAATACTGCCACAGCACAGCCACTCCACTGTTACTTTAAATACTACATATAAATACCGACAAAGCACAGCCCCTCCCCTGTTACTATAAATACTGCCACAGCACAGCCCCTCCACTGTTACTATAAATACTGCCACAGCCCCTCCACTGTTACCATAAATACTGCCACATTCCCTCCACTGTTACTATAAATACTGCCACAGCCCCTCCACTGTTACTATAAATACTGCCACAGCCCCTCCACTGTTACTATACATACTGCCTGTAAATACTGCAACAGCACAGCCCCTCCAATGTTACTATAAATAATGCCTATAAAAACTGCCACAGGACAGACCCTCCACTGTTACTATAAATACTGCCACAGCCCTTCCACTGTTACTATAAATACTATCTATAAATATTGCCACAGTTCAGCCCCTTCAATGTTACTAAAAAATGCTGCCACAGCCCCTCCACGGTTACTATAAACACAGCCACAGCACAGCCCTTCCACTGTTACTATAAATACTGCCCCAGCACAGCCCCTCCACTGTTACTATAAATACTGCCACAGCCCATCCACTGTTACTATACATACTGCCTATAAATACTGCCACAGCACAGCCCCTTCAATGTTACTATAAATACTGCCACAGCACAGCCCCTCCAATGTTAATATAAATACTGCCACAGCAAAGCCCCTCCACTGTTACTATGAATACTGCCACAGCCCTTCCACTGTTACTATAAATACTGCCACAGCCCCTCCACTGTTACTAGAAATACTGCCACAGCCCCTCTACTGTTACTAGAAATACTGCCACAGCCCCTCCACTGTTACTAGAAATACTGCCACAGCACAGCCCCTCCACTATTACTATAAACATTGCCACAGCACAGCCCCTCCACTGTTACTATAAACACTGCCAAATCCCCCCCATGGTTACTATAAATACTGCCACAGCACAGCCCCTCCACTGTTACTATAAACACTGCCACAGCACAGCCTCTCCACTGTTACTATAAATACTGCCACAGCACAGCCCCTCCACTGTTACTATGAATACTGCCACAGCACATCCCCTCCACTGTTATTATAAATACTGCCACAGCCCCTCCACTGTTACTATAAACACTGCCACAGCACAGCCCCTCCAATGTTACTATAAATACTGCAACAGCAAAGCCCCTCCACTGTTACTATAAATAATGCCTATATATACTGCCACAGCACAGCCCCTCCACTGTTACTATAAATACTGCCACAGCACAGCCCCTCCACTGTTACTATACATACTGGCACAGCACAGCCCATCCACTGTTACTATAAATACTGCCACAGCACAGCCCCTCCAATTTTACTATAAATACTGCCACAGCACAGCCCCTCCACTGTTACTATAAATACTGCCACAGCACAGCCCCTCCAATGTTACTATAAATACTGCAACAGCAAAGCCCCTCCACTGTTACTACACATACTGCCACAGCACAGCCCCCCCCCCCCCCCCCACTGTTACTATAAATACTGCCACAGCCCCTCCACTGTTACTATAAATACTGCCACAGCCCATCCACTGTTACTATACATACTGCCTGTAAATACTGCCAAAGCACAGCCCCTCCAATGTTACTATAAATAATGCCTATAAATACTGCCACAGCACAGCCCATCCAAAGTTACTATAAATACTGCCACAGCACAGCCCCTCCACTGTTACTATAAATACTGCCAGAGAACAAACCCTCCACTGTTACTAAAAATACTGCAACAGCACAGCCCCTCCACTGTTACTATAAATACTGCCAGAGAACAAACCCTCCACTGTTACTATAAATGCTGCCAGAGAACAGTCCATCCACTGTTACTATAAACACTACCTAAACGTACTGCCACAGCACAGCCCATCCAATGTTACTATAAATACTGCCACAGCACAGCCCCTCTAATGTTACTATAAATACTGCCACAGCAAAGCCAATCCACTGTTACTATAAATAATGCCTATAAATACTGCCGCAGCACAGCCCCTCCACTGTTACTATAAATACTGCCACAGCACAGCCCCGCCACTGTTACTATAAATATTGCCTAGACATACTGCCACAGCACAGCCCCTCCACGGTTACTATAAACACAGCCACAGCACAGCCCTTCCACTGTTACTATAAATACTGCCCCAGCACAGCCCCTCCACTGTTACTATAAATACTGCCACAGCCCATCCACTGTTACTATACATACTGCCTATAAATACTGCCACAGCACAGCCCCTTCAATGTTACTATAAATACTGCCACAGCACAGCCCCTCCACTGTTACTATAAATACGGCCACAGACCCTCCACTGTTACTATAAATACTGCCACATCCCCCCATGGTTACTATAAATACTGCCACAGCACAGCCCCTCCACTGTTACTATAAACACTGCCAAATCCCCCCCAAGGTTACTATAAATACTGCCACAGCACAGCCCCTCCACTGTTACTATAAACACTGCCACAGCACAGCCTCTCCACTGTTACTATAAATACTGCCACAGCACAGCCCCTCCACTGTTACTATGAATACTGCCACAGCACATCCCCTCCACTGTTATTATAAATACTGCCACAGCCCCTCCACTGTTACTACAAACACTGCCACAGCACAGCCCCTCCAATGTTACTATAAATACTGCAACAGCAAAGCCCCTCCAATGTTACTATAAATAATGCCTATATATACTGCCACAGCACAGCCCCTCCACTGTTACCATAAATACTGCCACAGCCCCTTCACTGTTACTATAAATACTGCCACAGCACAGCCCCTCCACTGTTACTATAAATACTGCCACAGCACAGCCCCTCCCCTGTTACTATAAATACTGCCACAGCACAGCCCCTCCACTGTTACTATAAATACTGCCACAGCCCCTCCACTGTTACTATAAATACTGCCACAGCCCCTTCACTGTTACTATAAATACTGCCACAGCACAGCCCCTCCACTATTACATATAAATACTGCCACAGCACAGCCCCTCCCCTGTTACTATAAATACTGCCACAGAAAAGCCCCTCCCCTGTTACTATAAATACTGCCACAGCACAGCCACTCCACTGTTACTTTAAATACTACATATAAATACCGACAAAGCACAGCCCCTCCACTGTTACTATAAATACTGCCACAGCACAGCCAATCCAATGTTACTATAAATACTGCCTAAAAATACTGCCACAGCACAGCCCCCCCCACTGTTACCATAAATACTGCCACATTCCCTCCACTGTTACTATAAATACTGCCACAGCCCCTCCACTGTTACTATAAATACTGCCACAGCCCCTCCACTGTTACTATACATACTGCCTGTAAATACTGCAACAGCACAGCCCCTCCAATGTTACTATAAATAATGCCTATAAAAACTGCCACAGGACAGACCCTCCACTGTTACTATAAATACTGCCACAGCCCTTCCACTGTTACTATAAATACTATCTATAAATATTGCCACAGTACAGCCCCTTCAATGTTACTAAAAAATGCTGCCACAGCCCCTCCACGGTTACTATAAACACAGCCACAGCACAGCCCTTCCACTGTTACTATAAATACTGCCCCAGCACAGCCCCTCCACTGTTACTATAAATACTGCCACAGCCCCTCCACTGTTACTATAAATACTGCCACAGCCCCTTCACTGTTACTATAAATACTGCCACAGCACAGCCCCTCCACTGTTACTATAAATACTGCCACAGCACAGCCCCTCCCCTGTTACTAGAAATACTGCCACAGAAAAGCCCCTCCCCTGTTACTATAAATACTGCCACAGCACAGCCAGCTCCACTGTTACTTTAAATACTACAACAGCCCCTCCACGGTTACTATAAACACAGCCACAGCACAGCCCTTCCACTGTTACTATAAATACTGCCCCAGCACAGCCCCTCCACTGTTACTATAAATACTGCCACAGCCCATCCACTGTTACTATACATACTGCCTATAAATACTGCCACAGCACAGCCCCTTCAATGTTACTATAAATACTGCCACAGCACAGCCCCTCCAATGTTAATATAAATACTGCCACAGCAAAGCCCCTCCACTGTTACTATGAATACTGCCACAGCCCTTCCACTGTTACTATAAATACTGCCACAGCCCCTCCACTGTTACTAGAAATACTGCCACAGCCCCTCTACTGTTACTAGAAATACTGCCACAGCCCCTCCACTGTTACTAGAAATACTGCCACAGCACAGCCCCTCCACTATTACTATAAACATTGCCACAGCACAGCCCCTCCACTGTTACTATAAACACTGCCACAGCCCCTCCACTGTTTCTATAAATACTGCCACAGCACAGCCCCTCCACTGTTACTATAAATACTGCCACATCACAGCCCCTCCACTGTTACTATAAATAATGCCTATAAATACTGCCACAGACAATACACTGTTACTATAAATACTGCCACAGCACAGCCCCTCCACTGTTACTTTAAATACTACATATAAATACCGACAAAGCACAGCCCCTCCACTGTTACTATAAATACTGCCACAGCACAGCCAATCCAATGTTACTATAAATACTGCCTAAAAATACTGCCACAGCACAGCCCCCCCACTGTTACCATAAATACTGCCACATTCCCTCCACTGTTACTATAAATACTGCCACAGCCCCTCCACTGTTACTATAAATACTGCCACAGCCCCTCCACTGTTACTATACATACTGCCTGTAAATACTGCCACAGCCCCTCCAATGTTACTATAAATAATGCCTATAAATACTGCCACAGGACAGACCCTCCACTGTTTCTATAAATACTGCCACAGCCCTTCCACTGTTACTATAAATACTATCTATAAATATTGCCACAGTACAGCCCCTTCAATGTTACTAAAGATGCTGCCACAGCCCCTCCACGGTTACTATAAACACAGCCACAGCACAGCCCTTCCACTGTTACTATAAATACTGCCCCAGCACAGCCCCTCCACTGTTACTATAAATACTGCCACAGCCCATCCACTGTTACTATACATACTGCCTATAAATACTGCCACAGCACAGCCCCTTCAATGGTACTATAAATACTGCCACAGCACAGCCCCTCCACTGTTACTATAAATACGGCCACAGACCCTCCACTGTTACTATAAATACTGCCACATCCCCCCCATGGTTACTATAAATACTGCCACAGCACAGCCCCTCCACTGTTACTATAAACACTGCCAAATCCCCCCCATGGTTACTATAAATACTGCCACAGCACAGCCCCTCCACTGTTACTATAAACACTGCCACAGCACAGCCTCTCCACTGTTACTATGAATACTGCCACAGCACATCCCCTCCACTGTTATTATAAATACTGCCACAGCCCCTCCACTGTTACTACAAACACTGCCACAGCACAGCCCCTCCAATGTTACTATAAATACTGCAACAGCAAAACCCCTCCACTGTTACTATAAATAATGCCTATATATCCTGCCACAGCACAGCCCCTCCACTGTTACTATAAATACTGCCACAGCACAGCCCCTCCACTTTTACTATAAATACTGCCCAAGCACAGCCCCTCCACTGTTACCATAAATACTGCCACAGCCCCTTCACTGTTACTATAAATACTGCCACAGCACAGCCCCTCCACTGTTACTATAAATACTGACACAGCACAGCCCCTCCCCTGTTACTATAAATACTGCCACAGCACAGCCCCTCCACTGTTACTATAAATACTGCCACAGCCCCTCCACTGTTACTATAAATACTGCCACAGCCCCTTCACTGTTACTATAAATACTGCCACAGCACAGCCCCTCCACTATTACTATAAATACTGCCACAGCACAGCCCCTCCCCTGTTACTATAAATACTGCCACAGAACAGCCCCTCCCCTGTTACTATAAATACTGCCACAGCACAGCCCCTCCACTGTTACTTTAAATACTACATATAAATACCGACAAAGCACAGCCCCTCCACTGTTACTATAAATACTGCCACAGCACAGCCAATCCAATGTTACTATAAATACTGCCTAAAAATACTGCCACAGCACAGCCCCCCCACTGTTACCATAAATACTGCCACATTCCCTCCGCTGTTACTATAAATACTGCCACAGCCCCTCCACTGTTACTATAAATACTGCCACAGCCCCTCCACTGTTACTATACATACTGCCTGTAAATACTGCAACAGCACAGCCCCTCCAATGTTACTATAAATAATGCCTATAAATACTGCCACAGGACAGACCCTCCACTGTTACTATAAATACTGCCACAGCCCTTCCACTGTTACTATAAATACTATCTATAAATATTGCCACAGTACAGCCCCTTCAATGTTACTAAAAATGCTGCCACAGCCCCTCCACGGTTACTATAAACACAGCCACAGCACAGCCCTTCCACTGTTACTATAAATACTGCCCCAGCACAGCCCCTCCACTGTTACTATAAATACTGCCACAGCCCCTGCACTGTTACTATGAATACTGCCACAGCCCTTCCACTGTTACTATAAATACTGCCACAGCCCCTCCACTGTTACTAGAAATACTGCCACAGCCCCTCTACTGTTACTAGAAATACTGCCACAGCCCCTCCACTGTTACTAGAAATACTGCCACAGCACAGCCCCTCCACTATTACTATAAACATTGCCACAGCACAGCCCCTCCACTGTTACAATAAATACTGCCACAGCACAGCCCCTCCACTGTTACTAGAAATACTGCCACAGCCCCTCCACTGTTACTATAAACACTGCCACATCCCCCCCATGGTTACTATAAATACTGCCACAGCACAGCCCCTCCACTGTTACTATAAACACTGCCACAGCACAGCCCATCCAATGTTACTATACATACTGCCACAGCACAGCCCCTCTAATGTTACTATAAATACTGCCACAGCAAAGCCAACCCACTGCTACTATAAATAATGCCTATAAATACTGCCGCAGCACAGCCCCTCCACTGTTACTATAAATACTGCCACAGCACAGCCCCTCCACTGTTACTATAAATACTGCCAGAGAACAAACCATCCACTGTTACTATAAATACTGCCACAGCACAGCCCCTCCACTGTTACTATAGAAACTGCCACAGTACAGCCCCTCCACTGTTACTATACATACTGCCACAGCAAAGCCCCTCCACTGTTACTATAAATACTGCCACAGCCTCTCCACTGTTACTATAAACACTGCCACAGCCCCTTCACGGTTACTATAAACACTGCCACAGCACAGCCCCTCCACTGTTACTATAAATACTGCCACAGCACAGCCCCTCCACTGTTACTATAAATACTGCCACAGCACAGCCCCTCCCCTGTTACTATAAATACTGCCACAGCACAGCCCCTCCACTGTTACTATAAATACTGCCACAGCCCCTCCACTGTTACTATAAATACTGCCACAGCCCCTTCACTGTTACTATAAATACTGCCACAGCACAGCCCCTCCACTATTACTATAAATACTGCCACAGCACAGCCCCTCCCCTGTTACTATAAATACTGCCACAGAACAGCCCCTCCCCTGTTACTATAAATACTGCCACAGCACAGCCCCTCCACTGTTACTTTAAATACTACATATAAATACCGACAAAGCACAGCCCCTCCACTGTTACTATAAATACTGCCACAGCACAGCCAATCCAATGTTACTATAAATACTGCCTAAAAATACTGCCACAGCACAGCCCCCCCACTGTTACCATAAATACTGCCACATTCCCTCCACTGTTACTATAAATACTGCCACAGCCCCTCCACTGTTACTATAAATACTGCCACAGCCCCTCCACTGTTACTATACATACTGCCTGTAAATACTGCAACAGCACAGCCCCTCCAATGTTACTATAAATAATGCCTATAAATATTGCCACAGTACAGCCCCTTCAATGTTACTAAAAATGCTGCCACAGCCCCTCCACGGTTACTATAAACACAGCCACAGCACAGCCCTTCCACTGTTACTATAAATACTGCCCCAGCACAGCCCCTCCACTGTTACTATAAATACTGCCACAGCCCATCCATTGTTACTATACATACTGCCTATAAATACTGCCACAGCACAGCCCCTTCAATGTTACTATAAATACTGCCACAGCACAGCCCCTCCAATGTTACTATAAATACTGCCACAGCAAAGCCCCTCCACTGTTACTATAAATAATGCATATAAATACTGCCCCAGCACAGCCCCTCCACTGTTACTATAAATACTGCCACAGCCCCTGCACTGTTACTATGAATACTGCCACAGCCCTTCCACTGTTACTATAAATACTGCCACAGCCCCTCCACTGTTACTAGAAATACTGCCACAGCCCCTCTACTGTTACTAGAAATACTGCCACAGCCCCTCCACTGTTACTAGAAATACTGCCACAGCACAGCCCCTCCACTGTTACAATAAATACTGCCACAGCACAGCCCCTCCACTGTTACTAGAAATACTGCCACAGCCCCATCATTGTTACTATAAATACTGCCACAGCCCCTCCACTGTTACTATACATACTGCCTATAAATACTGCCACAGCACAGCCCCTTCAATGTTACTATAAATACTGCCACAGCACAGCCCCTCCACTGTTACTATAAACACTGCCACATCCCCCCCATGGTTACTATAAATACTGCCACAGCACAGCCCCTCCACTGTTACTATAAACACTGCCACAGCACAGCCCATCCAATGTTACTATACATACTGCCACAGCACAGCCCCTCTAATGTTACTATAAATACTGCCACAGCAAAGCCAACCCACTGCTACTATAAATAATGCCTATAAATACTGCCGCAGCACAGCCCCTCCACTGTTACTATAAATACTGCCACAGCACAGCCCCTCCACTGTTACTATAAATACTGCCAGAGAACAAACCATCCACTGTTACTATAAATACTGCCACAGCACAGCCCCTCCACTGTTACTATAGAAACTGCCACAGTACAGCCCCTCCACTGTTACTATACATACTGCCACAGCAAAGCCCCTCCACTGTTACTATAAATACTGCCACAGCCTCTCCACTGTTACTATAAACACTGCCACAGCCCCTTCACGGTTACTATAAACACTGCCACAGCACAGCCCCTCCACTGTTACTATAAATACTGCCACAGCACAGCCCCTCCACTGTTACTATAAATACTGCCACAGCACAGCCCCTCCACTGTTACTATAAATACTGCCACAGCACAGCCCCTCCACTTTTACTATAAATACTGCCCAAGCACAGCCCCTCCACTGTTACCATAAATACTGCCACAGCCCCTCCACTGTTACTATAAATACTGCCACAGCCCCTTCACTGTTACTATAAATACTGCCACAGCACAGCCCCTCCACTGTTACTATAAATACTGCCACAGCACAGCCCCTCCCCTGTTACTATAAATACTGCCACAGCACAGCCCCTCCACTGTTACTATAAATACTGCCACAGCCCCTTCCTTGTTACTATAAATACTGCCACAGCACAGCCCCTCCCCTGTTACTATAAATACTGCCACAGCCCGTCCACTGTTACTATAAATACTGCCAGCAGCGCGTCTATTATTAATGCACAATGCCTCCCCAACCAATCCGGCCCGCACACCACAAATTCATCATCACTGCTAAACTTTATAAGCCTCCGCCACAACTATTTCTTAACCCATGGCCGCGCGCGCACACACACACACACACACACACACACACACACACACACACACACACACACACACACACAGTCACACACACAGTCACACACAGTCACAGTCACACACAGTCACAGTCACACACACACTGACACTAGCAGCTCTGACCAAGGACAAGAGTTCCCTGATGATGAGGCGGTGGGAAAGCCAATAGATTTAATGACTAACTAAATGATGACGTAATTTCCTCATCTGAACATATTCGGATTTGAGGGCACTCCATCTGCCAGCTGTCAGTCAGGAAGCTCCACTATAAGGTCTGACAGAAGTTCTAGTATGGTGTGACAATGGGGGCACCCCCTGTAGAGGCTGACAGAAGCTATGCTGACACATAGGTTCATCGCTGTAAAGTGTAAGTGCTGACACACACAGAGTGTACTGACTGTATGGGAAGTAGCCTAGTAGCATCGCTAGCTCCACCACAGGCCTCTATCAACTTACCTGGTAAAATAAGGGTACGCATTAAACAGGAAGAATCAAGCTGTCCTCATTGTAATGATCCATAGGGGCTGCTGATCCTGCTGTTACTGCTCTTTACGGCCCTCCGCCCCCCTGCCTTAGGCTGTGATCACCGTCCCGGGCTGGGCCAGCTTCTCCACCAAGCAGCTGCTTCTATAAATAGCTCCACTTTGATGATGCAGTGGTGACTGCTGGGAAAACTCGCATCCCGGTCTTTCCCACCCTGCCTCCCGATGGCACAATTAGCACTAATAAACTCCCAGCCAATCCTGGCTGCATGGGAGACTCTGGCCAACGCCTCCCTCTAATTGCTATGAATGGGATCATTGCAATGCACCAGACGTGTGGCTGAGATAGGGTGGCTGGTATGAGTAGTGATAACTGCACCACGAGGGGGAGGGAGGGAGAGAGAGAGAGAGAGAGAGAGAGAGAGAGAGAGGGAGAGAGAGATGCAGGCGAGGGGTTCCCCAGGGAAAAACAGGCTGGTTTAGCTTGGCCCTGTCCTACACTTTAAGTGACACAGACACAGGTGTGAAGCAACTAAACCCATGTCCACTCTTCCCTTAACAGAGTGGCAGAAGACAGACACCATGGTGTTATTTCTGAACATAACCACCCCAGTGCTAGACAGACAGCAGTACTTGTGGGTCATTTATCTTTGTGTCCGTCCCCTCTCGCAAATCCCGAATAATACATTTTCTCTGTGAACAGGCGGCAATTGTCTGCAGCTAAATCTGTCTTGAGTAAGGTGTGCTGGTCTGTGTGCTCAGTGATGACAGCTTTTGGCCTGAAAACATCTAGTCTTTCAGGTATCTGACATTTCCACTCTCCCAATGACTTCCCAAGTTGAAGTGTCTTAAACACCCCACCACTGGACCTGAGAAAAAGACAAGCAAAACCACAGATGGAAATGGGTAAAAGCACAGAGAGAGAGAGAGAGAGGAGGTATCAGGAATCAGGAGGAGAGGAGGTATCAGGAATCAGGAGGAGAGAGAGAGGAGGTATCAGGAATCCGGAAGAGCGAGAGGGAGAGGTATCAGGGGGATAGAGAGGAGGTATCAGGAATCAGGAGGAGAGAGAGGGGGGTATCAGGAATCAGGAGGAGAGAGAGGAGGTATCAGAAATCAGGAAGAGAGAGAGGAGGTATCAGGAATCAGGGGGAGAGAGAGGAGGTATCAGGAATCCGGAAGAGAGAGGGGAGGTATCAGGAATCAGGAGGAGAGAGAGAGAGGTATCAGGAGGAGAGAGAGGAAGAGAGGAAGAGAGAAAGGACGATACTGAAGTAGGACAGAGCACAAGGGAGGCCGTCTGTCCCAGATCAGTCGTTTACCGCGGGCAGGAGGAGAAGAGAGGAAGAGAGAGAGAGAGTAAACGAGTTGGCTAAATCTGGAGTTATGAACTATCCCCCCAGAGCAACATAGCAAATACTGAAGAGGAAGTCATCCTGCATTCTCTGCACTTGAACAAACACACCAGGAGGAGAGAGAGGCAGGAGGGCAACACGGAACAATGTCTTATTGAGTGTGGGGGGGTGAGAGGTCATGAAAGGAGGGACAGACAGAACAGAGATGAAGGAAAGGAAGACCAGATGTAGTAAGCATCATGTTTCTCCTCGAAAAGACATCTGAAAGAGCATTACCTGCATTGATCTGTCTAAACACCATGGACTACAGTAAGGTAACTCAAAACCTCCTTATTCAAGGCAGGTAAGCAGATCAAATCAAATCAAATGTATTTATATAGCCCTTCGTACATCAGCTGATATCTCAAAGTGCTGTACAGAAACCCAGCCTAAAACCCCAAACAGCAAGCAATGCAGGTGTAGAAGCACGGTGGCTAGGAAAAACTCCCTAGAAAGGCCAAAACCTAGATGCCTGTAGAGAGTGAACGTAAACATTACATAAGCAAAATTACATTCAAACACATTTTTGAGAGATATTGAAACATCTGGCATCTTTAATCCATGTAAAGAGATATAATCCTCAGTGGATGTGTTAACAATGTGTTGCCGCTGTGTCAAGTCTGACACATTTCAGAACAGAGTTCAATGATTGGTATTTCCCTGGCAACGCAGGCTGAATATTAAGTCAGTGACTCAGAAAAACAGTGGCTCATCAGAAGCCTTTGCAGGACCTCCACTGCCTTCATGGGAAACAGAAATAGACATGAAAGCCATGTCCATTAGCTGCTTGGTTACTCAGTGAATTCATCAGTCTATTGATTGCCATCTCTACATCAGTTGTTGGTCCCACTGGAGTCCCTTTGGCTACCATCCAGCTCCCTGAGGTAAACCCTTACCTACCAGCCTGGCTCTGAGCCTGTCCTGCCCTACCTCCAGTCCTGAGATGCCTCTCCTACTCTGCCTCCCTGCCTCCAGTCCTGAGGTGCCTATCCTACACTGTCTCCTGTCCTGTATGCTGCCTCTGAACCAGCCTTGTCTTTCTCTGCCCTTACCCTGGCCTTCCCCGTGATATTCCAGGCTCTGCCAGACTTTGATAGCCTTTTATGGTCATAATCTACTCAAAACTTCAACGCAGCCAACCAGAAGAGGGTGGACTCCCCTCTAGAGCCTCCATCCTCTCAAGGGTTCTTCCTAGATTTTGGACTTGGCTACTATCAACCTGGCTTTCTCAATTGCTTGATAGTTAATGCTCAGTTTCTCAAACAATCAGGTTGCAGATGAGTGAAGTCCTGGTCTGTGGGTGACTTGATCAGTATGAGCATGATGTTTGACAGTCATTGAGTCACTGTTCGTCACAATATAAACGGCTCAGTTTGTCTGCCAATCAATATGAGTGTGTGTAGCTGTGTGTATAATTCATCCAGTGCTGAGTAATGGTGTGTAGGTGGTAAGTACAGTCACACCCCTACAAGAGTATTTCGGCTTAGCGTATTGACGTCATGGCATGAGAGGACCACTTGAGGAACAAAGACATTGTCAGGACGGTATTCCCACATACTGACACACAGTCAGCGGGGAGCAGCACCGACACTGGGCTCTACGTCAGGAACACTGACACACAGTCAGCGGGGAGCAGCACCGACACTGGGCTCTACGTCAGGAACACTGACACACAGTCAGCGGGGAGCAGCACCGACACTGGGCTCTACGTCAGGAACACTGACACACAGTCAGCGGGGAGCAGCACCGACACTGGGCTCTACGTCAGGAACACTGACACACAGTCAGCGGGGAGC
Organism: Salvelinus alpinus; assembly: GCF_045679555.1. NCBI lineage: Eukaryota > Metazoa > Chordata > Actinopteri > Salmoniformes > Salmonidae > Salvelinus > Salvelinus alpinus. Next base: position 19,681,909 of record NC_092121.1, read on the forward strand.
AGCACCAACACTGGGCTCTACGTCAGGGACACTGACACACAGTCAGCGGGGAGCAGCACCGACACTGGGCTCTACGTCAGGGACACTGACACACAGTCAGCGGGGAGCAGCACCAACACTGGGCTCTACGTCAGGAACACTGACACACAGTCAGCGGGGAGCAGCACCGACACTGGGCTCTACGTCAGGGACACTGACACACAGTCAGCGGGGAGCAGCACCGACACTGGGCTCTACGTCAGGAACACTGACACACAGTCAGCGGGGAGCAGCACCGACACTGGGCTCTACGTCAGGGACACTGACACACAGTCAGCGGGGAGCAGCACCGACACTGGGCTCTACGTCAGGAACACTGACACACAGTCAGCGGGGAGCAGCACCGACACTGGGCTCTACGTCAGGAACACTGACACACAGTCAGCGGGGAGCAGCACCGACACTGGGCTCTACGTCAGGAACACTGACACACAGTCAGCGGGGAGCAGCACCGACACTGGGCTCTACGTCAGGGACACTGACACACAGTCAGCGGGGAGCAGCACCGACACTGGGCTCTACGTCAGGAACACTGACACACAGTCAGCGGGGAGCAGCACCGACACTGGGCTCTACGTCAGGAACACTGACACACAGTCAGCGGGGAGCAGCACCGACACTGGGCTCTACGTCAGGAACACTGACACACAGTCAGCGGGGAGCAGCACCGACACTGGGCTCTACGTCAGGGACACTGACACACAGTCAGCGGGGAGCAGCACCGACACTGGGCTCTACGTCAGGGACACTGACACACAGTCAGCGGGGAGCAGCACCGACACTGGGCTCTACGTCAGGAACACTGACACACAGTCAGCGGGGAGCAGCACCGACACTGGGCTCTACGTCAGGAACACTGACACACAGTCAGCGGGGAGCAGCACCGACACTGGGCTCTACGTCAGGGACACTGACACACAGTCAGCGGGGAGCAGCACCGACACTGGGCTCTACGTCAGGAACACTGACACACAGTCAGCGGGGAGCAGCACCGACACTGGGCTCTACGTCAGGGACACTGACACACAGTCAGCGGGGAGCAGCACCGACACTGGGCTCTACGTCAGGAACACTGACACACAGTCAGCGGGGAGCAGCACCGACACTGGGCTCTACGTCAGGAATACTGACACACAGTCAGCGGGGAGCAGCACCGACACTGGGCTCTACGTCAGGGACACTGACACACAGTCAGCGGGGAGCAGCACCGACACTGGGCTCTACGTCAGGAACACTGACACACAGTCAGCGGGGAGCAGCACCGACACTGGGCTCTACGTCAGGGACACTGACACACAGTCAGCGGGGAGCAGCACCGACACTGGGCTCTACGTCAGGAACACTGACACACAGGCAGCGGGGAGCAGCACCGACACTGGGCTCTACGTCAGGGACACTGACACACAGTCAGCGGGGAGCAGCACCGACACTGGTCTCTACGTCAGGAACACTGACACACAGTCAGCGGGGAGCAGCACCGACACTGGGCTCTACGTCAGGAACACTGACACACAGTCAGCGGGGAGCAGCACCGACACTGGGCTCTACGTCAGGAACACTGACACACAGTCAGCGGAGAGCAGCACCGACACTGGGCTCTACGTCAGGAACACTGACACACAGTCAGCGGGGAGCAGCACCGACACTGGGCTCTACGTCAGGAACACTGACACACAGTCAGCGGGGAGCAGCACCGACACTGGGCTCTACGTCAGGAACACTGACACACAGTCAGCGGGGAGCAGCACCGACACTGGGCTCTACGTCAGGAACACTGACACACAGTCAGCGGGGAGCAGCACCGACACTGGGCTCTACGTCAGGAACACTTGAAGATATTCTCCGGAACTTTGGCGACTAAGTATTTTTAAACCTCCTGCTTTGGGCTGGATGTGTCATCACATGCATAATCTATGAGCATAATTACTGTAGGAAATGCCTAGTTTGAAAGCAACAGTTTTACTGGAAGCAGTGCTGTGCCATTTTCCCTACGTGGGCCGGCCCCCTAGCAATTCCAGTTCAACCAACGAGCTTCAGCCCCTCGCCATATGAGTGACAGCTAGCAAGATGCAAATGATGCACCCACAGCAGAGCGAGAGAGAAAGAGAGAGAGCTATGACGTGGTGCACATATCTGCACATGTGATGTAGTAAGCAATTTTAGGGATCCACTTTTGGCTCGTGAGTGCTACTTTCAGAACTACTGGCTAAAAAGTATACAAAAGTACAGGAGAACCCTTTTAACATTTCCATGTTAGTCATTTAGCAGATGCTCGTATCCAGAGCGACTTACAGGAGTAATTAGGTTTAAGTGACTTGCTAAAGGGCACATTGACTGATTTTTCTCCTAGTCACCTCGGGGATTCAAACCAGTGACCTTTCGGTTACTGGCCCAACAGTCTTCACTGCTAGGCTACCCAGCAATACATCCTTGTATCAAACACACACTCAGAAACACACACATACTGTACAGTAGTGGGAGTTGAGAGAGAAAGGCAGAGGAGGAGTTTCTACATGTTGGGCAAAGGAATGTCAGTGTCATTCCAGTTTTGTGATTTATCAATTGCTCTCACCAATGAGGCTAATTTTAGATCTCCCTTTGTGTGCCTCTGTCTGATTATCCACTCTGTCATCCTCTCATCTCTCTCGCCACCCGCCCGCAGCTAATGTGCACATATAAAACACCAACAGAGTGTGTGTGTGTGTGTGTGCCTGCGCATGGCGTCTGTGTCCAAATATCTTCCCTAAATCTGGTCCCTATCAATAGTTGAATCAACAGTGTAACTTTCTCTTCTGCTTTATGAGGTACAGTCTCTCTCTCTCTCTCTCTCTCTCTCTCTCTCTCTCTCTCTCTCTCTCTCTCTCTCTCTCTCTCTCTCTCTCTCTCTCTCTCTCTCTCTCTCTCTCTCTCTCTCTCTCTCTCTCTCTCTCTCTCTCTCTCTCTCTCTCTCTCTCTCTCTCTCTCTCTCTCTCTCTCTCTCTCTCTCTCTCTCTTTTATATTCATATTCAATTCAAGGGGCTTTATTGGCATGGGAAACATGTGTTAACATTGCCAAAGCAAGTGAGGTAGGTAATATACAAAAGTCAAATAAACAATAAAAATGAACAGTAAACATTACACATACAGAAGTTTCAAAACAATAAAGACATTACAAATGTCATATTATATATATGCAGTGTTGTAACAATGTACAAATGGTTAAAGCACACAAGTTAAAATAAATAAACATAAATATGGGTTGTATTTACAGTGGTGTTTGTTCTTCACTGGTTGCCCTTTTCTTGTGGCAACAGGTCACAAATCTTGCTGCTGTGATGGCACACTGTGGAATTTCACCCAGTAGATATGGGAGTTTATCAAAATTGGATTTGTTTTCGAATTCTTTGTGGATCTGTGTAATCTGAGGGAAATATGTCTCTCTAATATGGTCATACATTGGGCAGGAGGTTAGGAAGTGCAGCTCAGTTTCCACCTCATTTTGTGGGCAGTGTGCACATAGCCTGTCTTCTCTTGAGAGCCATGTCTGCCTACGGCGGCCTTTCTCAATAGCAAGGCTATGCTCACTGAGTCTGTACATAGTCAAAGCTTTCCTTAAGTTTGGGTCAGTCACAGTGGTCAGGTATTCTGCCACTGTGTACTCTCTGTTTAGGGCCAAATAGCATTCTAGTTTGCTCTGTTTTTTTGTTAATTCTTTCCAATGTGTCAAGTAATTATCTTTTTGTTTTCTCATGATTTGGTTGGGTCTAATTGTGCTGTTGTCTCTCTCTCTCTCTCTCTCTCTCTCTCTCTCTCGTGCCCACTACAATGGCCCATCAACACCCAGTGATCAGTGTTCCCTCCAATGGCTGATATGATGGAGGAAGAACATCAGAGACAAAGACATCTATAGAAAGACTCAGATAATGACAGGGACAGAGCAGACCAACCGTGTGCTTCCATCTGAAGAAGGTCCTTATAATAATACAGCCTTATAATATCTCACTACATCACACTTCTTCCACATTCAGCTCTACAAACCCTTCCCACAAGGATCCAGGTAAACCACCTGTGTGTGTGTGTGTGTGTGTGTGTGTGTGTGTGTGTGTGTGTGTGTGTGTGTGTGTGTGTGTGTGTGTGTGTGTGTGTGTGTGTGTGTGTGTGTGTGTGTGTGTGTGTGTGTGTATAGAGTAGGTCCCTATGGGTATAAGCAGGCACATGTGGAAGTTCATTCAAATGAAAGTAGATGTGGATATATAAGTGTTTGAAGTCACAGGTGCATACGCCTTTGGATGCAAAGCAAAGTGCACAATAGTGTATGTGCATATGGATGTATGGATGTATCTAAATGTCTACGTGCATGTTGGAATACATGGACAGGTGTATCTGTGTGGCGGATCATACGTGGTAGTTCTACCCAGGCAGTGTTCCCCTGGCATCATGACATCATTGACTACGTGGTTTCAAATGGTTGTTAGTCTTCTGATGTGAGTACCAATCACATTCACCAGCTGCTTGACTGTGCAGCAGTCCATCACCGTCCTGTATGGGTACAACAGCCTTCAGTAGACTAATGCATGCCAATGGATGTGGGTGGGTGTGTAAATAACACCTCGCTGATGCCTTGTACTGAACACCACTTCCAGTGGGACTGCCTACACAAATTGCCATCTCAAGCCAATCCTACCTTCTTGTCCTTCACTGAACTACATCTAGAAAAGGTCCCACTTTCTCTTTCCGTCCCCTTTTCCATCTGAGAAGGTGTGATATATGTACTGCTATCAAGAGTATTCTGCTACCAAAATGTAAATGTTGCCCAACTCTCCCTTCTGCCTTCTCACCACCTCCTCCTCCTTTATCTCTCTGTCATCTTGTTCTGTCATTTATCTTCTCTCTGCACGGTATTTGCCTGTGTACCTTCCTCTACAGTCACAGTATTGATATGACTCTCCGTCAACCCACGTGACCAATGAATTAGACACATTTCACATCAACGCTGTAACTTGCATAAACAACCCGCAACCACAACTCCCTCTAACCCTCTCCATTCTTTCCTGAGACAATCCCTGCTCTCGTCTGCTTGCCTTGCAATATTCCCCCATGCACCTCTCTCTGTCTCCCTCGGATGCAGAAAAAGCGCTTCACTTACTGTTCTTCTTCTGTTGCACTTGATTCACAGATCCCTCCTTTGGAAATGGAGAGAGTGACAGAAGTGGTGGAGGGAGGGAGGGGGATCCACACACAAAAATAAGGAGAGAGTAGGCAGCGCAAAATAAAAATAAAAAAAGAATGGGAGAAGTGGAAAAATCACCGCTGATAGTGAGGCCTTTGAAAATCACATTTTACGTGGTGTCCGGTGTCTGTGTGTGCTGTGGGGCGATGCATATTCTCCATGTCGGTCTTCTAGCACCAGGCAGCACAACCCAGTAGTAACACTTCTATTTCCTCAGTCCTGAAAATGTCCTTCTCGCTCTCCCTCTCTCTCTTCCCCTCTAGCACGTTCAAACAGCCCAATCTCATCTGGTTGGTTTATTTCCCTCTATCCCCCTCCCATACCTGTGTCTCTCTCGCTCTCAATCGCTCTCGCCCCTCCCCCTCTCCTCCCAGTCTCCCTCTCTCGCCTACACCAGCACCCAGATACAGGGCACACCCCTCCCTCTCTTTCTCTCGCTCTTTCTCCCTCTCTTTGATGTTTTGAAGAATTCTTCACTCTTAGCTGGGAATAAATTTAAAAAAATGACAGAACTGAAGACACTACAGAACACAGACAGTGGGAACCACCCAGCACCACAGACTTCACAGGGAAACAGACCCAAACTGTCAAATGAACACGTCACACAATATCGACAGCACAAATACAATGGATAATAAAATTATCTTCATCATCTCAATGATTGTTTTTCCTAATCAAATTATCCCAACAGACACAGTCTGAGCAGATGCAGCAGGACTGCCGAGTGACACACATAATGAAATATAAATTAAGAATGAAAAGGATGTGTATAAGTGGATAAGGGGGGCCACTGCAGCAATGCTGATTTCCATACACAGAGACAGTGGGGGAGAGACTGTATGTGTGTGTGGGGAGGGGTAACAGTGGGGAGAGACTGTATGTGTGTGTGGGGAGGGGTAACAGTGGGGAGAGACTGTATGTGTGTGTGGGGAGGGGTAACAGTGGGGAGAGACTGTATGTGTGTGTGGGGAGGGGTAACAGTGGGGAGAGACTGTATGTGTGTGTGGGGAGGGGTAACAGTGGGGAGAGACTGTATGTGTGTGTGGGGTGGGGTAACAGTGGGGAGAGGCTGTATGTGTGTGTGGGGAGGGGTAACAGTGGGGAGAGACTGTATGTGTATGTGGGGAGGGGTAACAGTGGGGAGAGACTGTATGTGTGTGTGGGGTGGGGTAACAGTGGGGAGAGACTGTATGTGTGTGTGGGGAGGGGTAACAGTGGAGAGAGACTGTATGTGTGTGTGGGGAGGGGTAACAGTGGGGAGAGACTGTATGTGTGTGTGGGGAGGGGTAACAGTGGGGAGAGACTGTATGTGTGTGTGGGGTGGGGTAACAGTGGGGAGAGGCTGTATGTGTGTGTGGGGAGGGGTAACAGTGGGGAGAGACTGTATGTGTATGTGGGGAGGGGTAACAGTGGGGAGAGACTGTATGTGTGTGTGGGGTGGGGTAACAGTGGGGAGAGACTGTATGTGTGTGTGGGGAGGGGTAACAGTGGAGAGAGACTGTATGTGTGTGTGGGGAGGGGTAACAGTGGGGAGAGACTGTATGTGTATGTGGGGAGGGGTAACAGTGGGGAGAGACTGTATGTGTGTGTGGGGTGGGGTAACAGTGGGGAGAGACTGTATGTGTGTGTGGGGAGGGGTAACAGTGGGGAGAGACTGTGTGTGTGTGTGTGTGTGTGTGTGTGTGTGTGTGTGTGTGTGTGTGTGTGTGTGTGTGTGTGTGTGTGTGTGTGTGTGTGTGTGTGTGTGTGTGTGTGTGTGTGTGTGTGGGGAGTGGTAACAGTGGGGAGAGACTGTATGTGTGTGTGGGGAGGGGTAACAGTGGGGAGAGACTGTATGTGTGTGTGGGGTGGGGTAACAGTGGGGAGAGACTGTATGTGTGTGTGGGGAGGGGTAACAGTGGGTGGAGAGACTGTATGTGTGTGTGGGGTGGGGTAACAGTGGGGAGAGACTGTATGTGTGTGTGGGGAGGGGTAACAGTGGGGAGAGACTGTATGTGTGTGTGGGGAGGGGTAACAGTGGGTGGAGAGACTGTATGTGTGTGTGGGGAGGGGTAACAGTGGGGAGAGACTGTATGTGTGTGTGGGGTGGGGTAACAGTGGGGAGAGACTGTATGTGTGTGTGGGGAGGGGTAACAGTGGGTGGAGAGACTATGTGTGTGTGGGGAGGGGTAACAGTGGGGAGAGACTGTATGTGTGTGTGGGGAGGGGTAACAGTGGGGAGAGACTGTATGTGTATGTGGGGAGGGGTAACAGTGGGGAGAGACTGTATGTGTGTGTGGGGTGGGGTAACAGTGGGGAGAGGCTGTATGTGTGTGTGGGGAGGGGTAACAGTGGGGAGAGACTGTATGTGTGTGTGGGGAGGGGTAACAGTGGGGAGAGACTGTATGTGTGTGTGGGGAGGGGTAACAGTGGGGAGAGACTGTATGTGTGTGTGGGGTGGGGTAACAGTGGGGAGAGACCTTATGTGTGTGTGGGGAGGGGTAACAGTGGGGAGAGACTGTATGTGTGTGTGGGGAGGGGTAACAGTGGGGAGAGACTGTGTGTGTGTGTGTGTGTGTGTGTGTGTGTGTGTGTGTGTGTGTGTGTGTGTGTGTGTGTGTGTGTGTGTGTGTGTGTGTGTGTGTGTGTGTGTGGGGGGGGTGGTAACAGTGGGGAGAGACTGTATGTGTGTGTGGGGAGGGGTAACAGTGGGGAGAGACTATATGTGTGTGTGGGGAGGGGTAACAGTGGGGAGAGACTGTATGTGTGTGTGGGGTGGGGTAACAGTGGGGAGAGACTGTATGTGTGTGTGGGGAGGGGTAACAGTGGGGAGAGACTGTATGTGTGTGTGGGGAGGGGTAACAGTGGGGAGAGACTGTATGTGTGTGTGGGGAGGGGTAACAGTGGGGAGAGACTGTATGTGTGTGTGGGGAGGGGTAACAGTGGGGAGAGACTGTGTGTGTGTGTGTGTGTGTGTGTGTGTGTGTGTGTGTGTGTGTGTGTGTGTGTGTGTGTGTGTGTGTGTGTGTGTGTGTGTGTGTGTGTGTGTGGGGGGAGTGGTAACAGTGGGGAGAGACTGTATGTGTGTGTGGGGAGGGGTAACAGTGGGGAGAGACTGTATGTGTGTGTGGGGAGGGGTAACAGTGGGGAGAGACTGTATGTGTGTGTGGGGAGGGGTAACAGTGGGGAGAGACTGTATGTGTGTGTGGGGAGGGGTAACAGTGGGGAGAGACTGTATGTGTGTGTGGGGAGGGGTAACAGTGGGGAGAGACTGTATGTGTGTGTGGGGAAGGGTAACAGTGGGGAGAGACTGTGTGTGTGTGTGTGTGTGGGGAGGGGTAACAGTGGGGAGAGACTGTGTGTGTGTGTGTGGGGAGGGGTAACAGTGGGTGGAGAGACTGTATGTGTGTGTGGGGTGGGGTAACAGTGGGGAGAGACTGTATGTGTGTGTGGGGAGGGGTAACATTGGGGAGAGACTGTATGTGTGTGTGGGGAGGGGTAACAGTGGGTGGAGAGACTGTATGTGTGTGTGGGGAGGTGTCACAGTGGGGAGAGACTGTATGTGTGTGGGGGGTGGGGTAACAGTGGGGAGAGGCTGTATGTGTGTGTGGGGAGGGGTAACAGTGGGGAGAGACTGTATGTGTGTGTGGGGAGGGGTAACAGTGGGGAGAGACTGTATGTGTGTGTGGGGAGGGGTAACAGTGGGGAGAGACTGTATGTGTGTGTGGGGAGGGGTAACAGTGGGGAGAGACTGTATGTGTGTGGGGGGTGGGGTAACAGTGGGGAGAGACTGTGTGTGTGTGTGTGTGTGTGTGTGTGTGTGTGTGTGTGTGTGTGTGTGTGTGTGTGTGTGTGTGTGTGTGTGTGTGTGTGTGTGTGTGTGTGTGTGTGTGTGTGTGTGTGTGTGGGGAGTGGTAACAGTGGGGAGAGACTGTATGTGTGTGTGGGGAGGGTAACAGTGGGGAGAGACTATATGTGTGTGTGGGGAGGGGTAACAGTGGGGAGAGACTGTATGTGTGTGTGGGGTGGGGTAACAGTGGGGAGAGACTGTATGTGTGTGTGGGGAGGGGTAACAGTGGGGAGAGACTGTATGTGTGTGTGGGGAGGGGTAACAGTGGGGAGAGACTGTATGTGTGTGTGGGGAGGGGTAACAGTGGGGAGAGACTGTATGTGTGTGTGGGGAGGGGTAACAGTGGGGAGAGACTGTGTGTGTGTGTGTGTGTGTGTGTGTGTGTGTGTGTGTGTGTGTGTGTGTGTGTGTGTGTGTGTGTGTGTGTGTGTGTGTGTGTGTGTGTGTGTGTGTGTGTGTGTGTGTGTGTGTGTGTGGGGGGAGTGGTAACAGTGGGGAGAGACTGTATGTGTGTGTGGGGAGGGGTAACAGTGGGGAGAGACTGTATGTGTGTGTGGGGAGGGGTAACAGTGGGGAGAGACTGTATGTGTGTGTGGGGAGGGGTAACAGTGGGGAGAGACTGTATGTGTGTGTGGGGAGGGGTAACAGTGGGGAGAGACTGTATGTGTGTGTGGGGAGGGGTAACAGTGGGGAGAGACTGTATGTGTGTGTGGGGAAGGGTAACAGTGGGGAGAGACTGTGTGTGTGTGTGTGTGTGGGGAGGGGTAACAGTGGGGAGAGACTGTGTGTGTGTGTGTGTGGGGAGGGGTAACAGTGGGTGGAGAGACTGTATGTGTGTGTGGGGTGGGGTAACAGTGGGGAGAGACTGTATGTGTGTGTGGGGAGGGGTAACAGTGGGGAGAGACTGTATGTGTGTGTGGGGAGGGGTAACAGTGGGTGGAGAGACTGTATGTGTGTGTGGGGAGGGGTAACAGTGGGGAGAGACTGTATGTGTGTGGGGGGTGGGGTAACAGTGGGGAGAGGCTGTATGTGTGTGTGGGGAGGGGTAACAGTGGGGAGAGACTGTATGTGTGTGTGGGGAGGGGTAACAGTGGGGAGAGACTGTATGTGTGTGTGGGGAGGGGTAACAGTGGGTGGAGAGACTGTATGTGTGTGTGGGGAGGGGTAACAGTGGGGAGAGACTGTATGTGTGTGTGGGGAGGGGTAACAGTGGGGAGAGACTGTATGTGTGTGGGGGGTGGGGTAACAGTGGGGAGAGGCTGTATGTGTGTGTGGGGAGGGGTAACAGTGGGGAGAGACTGTATGTGTGTGTGGGGAGGGGTAACAGTGGGGAGAGACTGTATGTGTGTGTGGGAAGGGGTAACAGTGGGTGGAGAGACTATGTGTGTGTGGGGAGGGGTAACAGTGGGGAGAGACTGTGTGTGTGTGTGGGGAGGGGTAACAGTGGGTGGAGAGACTGTATGTGTGTGTGGGGTGGGGTAACAGTGGGGAGAGACTGTGTGTGTGTGTGTGTGTGGGGAGGGGTAACAGTGGGTGGAGAGACTGTATGTGTGTGTGGGGAGGGGTAACAGTGGGGAGAGACTGTGTGTGTGTGTGTGTGTGTGTGTGTGTGTGTGTGTGTGTGTGTGTGTGTGTGTGTGTGTGTGTGTGTGTGTGTGTGTGTGTGTGTGTGTGTGTGGGGAGTGGTAACAGTGGGGAGAGACTGTATGTGTGTGTGGGGAGGGGTAACAGTGGGGAGAGACTGTATGTGTGTGTGGGGAGGGGTAAAAGTGGGGAGAGACTGTATGTGTGTGTGGGGAGGGGTAACAGTGGGGAGAGACTGTATGTGTGTGTGGGGAAGGGTAACAGTGGGGAGAGACTGTGTGTGTGTGTGTGTGTGTGGGGAGGGGTAACAGTGGGGAGAGACTGTGTGTGTGTGTGGGGAGGGGTAACAGTGGGTGGAGAGACTGTATGTGTGTGTGGGGTGGGGTAACAGTGGGGAGAGACTGTATGTGTGTGTGGGGAGGGGTAACAGTGGGGAGAGACTGTATGTGTGTGTGGGGAGGGGTAACAGTGGGTGGAGAGACTGTATGTGTGTGTGGGGAGGGGTAACAGTGGGGAGAGACTGTATGTGTGTGTGGGGTGGGGTAACAGTGGGGAGAGGCTGTATGTGTGTGTGGGGAGGGGTAACAGTGGGGAGAGGCTGTATGTGTGTGTGGGGAGGGGTAACAGTGGGGAGAGACTGTATGTGTGTGTGGGGAGGGGTAACAGTGGGGAGAGACTGTATGTGTGTGTGGGGTGGGGTAACAGTGGGGAGAG